>NW_026777097.1:0-42596 GCF_030936135.1 Gavia stellata
TGCCAGAGCTCAACACCGGAATTGCGAACGTCCAGGGATTGCTCCTACACTAAAGGTGCCAGCCCTGAAAGCTCTTGCTGGTCCTCATCTCCCACTGGTAACCTCTCAAACGAACCACAAACACTTGGGCTCTGAACTTGTTTAGCCTACTAAAACTTCCAACGTACACAGCCTCTCCTGCTCAATCTGGCCAAAATTCAACACCGAAATTGCGAACGTCCGGCGATTGCTCCTACACTAAAGGTGCCAGCCCTGAAAGCTCTTGCTGGTCCTCATCTCCCACTGGTAACCTCTCAAACGAACCACAAACACTTGGCCTCTGAACTTGTTTAGCCTACTAAAACTTCCAACGTACACAGCCTCTCCTGCTCAATCTGGCCAGAGGTCAACACCGAAAATGCGAACGTCCGGCGATTGCACCTACACTAAAGGTGCCAGCCCTGAAAGCTCTTGCTGGTCCTCATCTCCCACTGGTAACCTCTCAAAAGAACCACAAACACTTGGGCTCTGAACTTGTTTAGCCTACTAAAACTTCCAACGTACACAGCCTCTCCTGCTCAATCTGGCCAGAGCTCAACACCGAAATTGCGAACGTCCGGCGATTGCTCCTACACTAAAGGTGCCAGCCCTGAAAGCTCTTGCTGGTCCTCATCTCCCACTGGTAACCTCTCAAACGAACCACAAACACTTGGGCTCTGAACTTGTTTAGCCTACTAAAACTTCCAACGTACACAGCCTCTCCTGCTCAATCTGGCCAGAGCTCAACACCGAAAATGCGAACGTCCAGGGATTGCTCCTACACTAAAGGTGCCAGCCCTGAAAGCTCTTGCTGGTCCTCATCTCCCACTGGTAACCTCTCAAACGAACCACAAACACTTGGGCTCTGAACTTGTTTAGCCTACCAAAACTTCCAACGTACACAGCCTCTCCTGCTCAATCTGGCCAGAGCTCAACACCGAAAATGCGAACGTCCGGCGATTGCTCCTACACTAAAGGTGCCAGCCCTGAAAGCTCTTGCTGGTCCTCATCTCCCACTGGTAACCTCTCAAACGAACCACAAACACTTGGGCTCTGAACTTGTTTAGCCTACTAAAACTTCCAATGTACACAGCCTCTCCTGCTCAATCTGCCAAAATTCAACACCGAAATTGCGAACGTCCAGGGATTGCTCCTACACTAAAGGTGCCAGCCCTGAAAGCTCTTGCTGGGCCTCATCTCCCACTGGTAACCTCTCAAACGAACCACAAACACTTGGGCTCTGAACTTGTTTAGCCTACTAAACTTCCAACGTACACAGCCTCTCCTGCTCAATCTGGCCAGAGCTCAACACCGAAATTGCGAACGTCCGGCGATTGCTCCTACACTAAAGGTGCCAGCCCTGAAAGCTCTTGCTGGTCCTCATCTCCCACTGGTAACCTCTCAAACGAACCACAAACACTTGGGCTCTGAACTTGTTTAGCCTACTAAAACTTCCAACGTACACAGCCTCTCCTGCTCAATCTGGCCAAAATTCAACACCGAAATTGCGAACGTCCGGCGATTGCTCCTACACTAAAGGTGCCAGCCCTGAAAGCTCTTGCTGATCCTCATCTCCCACTGGTAACCTCTCAAACGAACCACAAACACTTGGGCTCTGAACTTGTTTAGCCTACTAAAACTTCCAACGTACACAGCCTCTCCTGCTCAATCTGGCCAGAGCTCAACATCGAAATTGCGAACGTCCGGCGATTGCTCCTACACTAAAGGTGCCAGCCCTGAAAGCTCTTGCTGATCCTCATCTCCCACTGGTAACCTCTCAAACGAACCACAAACACTTGGGCTCTGAACTTGTTTAGCCTACTAAAACTTCCAACGTACACAGCCTCTCCTGCTCAATCTGGCCAGAGCTCAACACCGAAATTGCGAACGTCCGGCGATTGCTCCCACACTAAAGGTGCCAGCCCTGAAAGCTCTTGCTGGTCCTCATCTCCCACTGGTAACCTCTCAAACGAACCACAAACACTTGGGCTCTGAACTTGTTTAGCCTACTAAAACTTCCAACGTACACAGCCTCTCCTGCTCAATCTGGCCAGAGCTCAACACCGAAATTGCGAACGTCTGGCGATTGCTCCTACACTAAAGGTGCCAGCCCTGAAAGCTCTTGCTGGTCCTCATCTCCCACTGGTAACCTCTCAAACGAACCACAAACACTTGGGCTCTGAACTTGTTTAGCCTACTAAAACTTCCAACGTACACAGCCTCTCCTGCTCAATCTGGCCAGAGCTCACACCGAAAATGCGAACGTCCGGGCGATTGCTCCTACACTAAAGGTGCCAGCCCTGAAAGCTCTTGCTGGTCCTCATCTCCCACTGGTAACCTCTCAAACGAACCACAAACACTTGGGCTCTGAACTTGTTTAGCCTACTAAAACTTCCAACGTACACAGCCTCTCCTGCTCAATCTGGCCAGAGCTCAACACCGGAATTGCGAACGTCCAGGGATTGCTCCTACACTAAAGGTGCCAGCCCTGAAAGCTCTTGCTGGTCCTCATCTCCCACTGGTAACCTCTCAAACGAACCACAAACACTTGGCCTCTGAACTTGTTTAGCCTACTAAAACTTCCAACGTACACAGCCTCTCCTGCTCAATCTGGCCAGAGCTCAACACCGAAATTGCGAACGTCTGGCGATTGCTCCTACACTAAAGGTGCCAGCCCTGAAAGCTCTTGCTGGTCCTCATCTCCCACTGGTAACCTCTCAAACGAACCACAAACACTTGGGCTCTGAACTTGTTTAGCCTACCAAAACTTCCAAAGTACACAGCCTCTCCTGCTCAATCTGGCCAGAGCTCAACACCGAAAATGCGAACGTCCGGCGATTGCTCCTACACTAAAGGTGCCAGCCCTGAAAGCTCTTGCTGGTCCTCATCTCCCACTGGTAACCTCTCAAACGAACCACAAACACTTGGGCTCTGAACTTGTTTAGCCTACTAAAACTTCCAACGTACACAGCCTCTCCTGCTCAATCTGGCCAGAGCTCAACACCGAGTTGCGAACGTCCGGCGATTGCTCCTACACTAAAGGTGCCAGCCCTGAAAGCTCTTGCTGGTCCTCATCTCCCACTGGTAACCTCTCAAACGAACCACAAACACTTGGGCTCTGAACTTGTTTAGCCTACTAAAACTTCCAACGTACACAGCCTCTCCTGCTCAATCTGGCCAGAGCTCAACACCGAGTTGCGAACGTCCGGCGATTGCTCCTACACTAAAGGTGCCAGCCCTGAAAGCTCTTGCTGGTCCTCATCTCCCACTGGTAACCTCTCAAACGAACCACAAACACTTGGGCTCTGAACTTGTTTAGCCTACTAAAACTTCCAACGTACACAGCCTCTCCTGCTCAATCTGGCCAGAGCTCAACACCGAAAATGCGAACGTCCGGCGATTGCTCCTACACTAAAGGTGCCAGCCCTGAAAGCTCTTGCTGGTCCTCATCTCCCACTGGTAACCTCTCAAACGAACCACAAACACTTGGGCTCTGAACTTGTTTAGCCTACCAAAACTTCCAACGTACACAGCCTCTCCTGCTCAATCTGGCCAGAGCTCAACACCGAAATTGCGAACGTCCGGCGATTGCTCCTACACTAAAGGTGCCAGCCCTGAAAGCTCTTGCTGGTCCTCATCTCCCACTGGTAACCTCTCAAACGAACCACAAACACTTGGGCTCTGAACTTGTTTAGCCTACTAAAACTTCCAACGTACACAGCCTCTCCTGCTCAATCTGGCCAGAGCTCAACACCGAAATTGCGAACGTCCGGCGATTGCTCCTACACTAAAGGTGCCAGCCCTGAAAGCTCTTGCTGATCCTCATCTCCCACTGGTAACCTCTCAAACGAACCACAAACACTTGGGCTCTGAACTTGTTTAGCCTACTAAAACTTCCAACGTACACAGCCTCTCCTGCTCAATCTGGCCAGAGCTCAACACCGAAATTGCGAACGTCCGGCGATTGCTCCTACACTAAAGGTGCCAGCCCTGAAAGCTCTTGCTGGTCCTCATCTCCCACTGGTAACCTCTCAAACGAACCACAAACACTTGGGCTCTGAACTTGTTTAGCCTACTAAAACTTCCAACGTACACAGCCTCTCCTGCTCAATCTGGCCAGAGCTCAACACCGAAAATGCGAACGTCCAGGGATTGCTCCTACACTAAAGGTGCCAGCCCTGAAAGCTCTTGCTGGTCCTCATCTCCCACTGGTAACCTCTCAAACGAACCACAAACACTTGGGCTCTGAACTTGTTTAGCCTACTAAAACTTCCAACGTACACAGCCTCTCCTGCTCAATCTGGCCAGAGCTCAACACCGAAAATGCGAACGTCCGGCGATTGCTCCTACACTAAAGGTGCCAGCCCTGAAAGCTCTTGCTGGTCCTCATCTCCCACTCGTAACCTCTCAAACGAACCACAAACACTTGGGCTCTGAACTTGTTTAGCCTACTAAAACTTCCAACGTACACAGCCTCTCCTGCTCAATCTGGCCAGAGCTCAACACCGAAATTGCGAACGTCCGGCGATTGCTCCTACACTAAAGGTGCCAGCCCTGAAAGCTCTTGCTGGTCCTCATCTCCCACTGGTAACCTCTCAAACGAACCACAAACACTTGGGCTCTGAACTTGTTTAGCCTACTAAAACTTCCAACGTACACAGCCTCTCCTGCTCAATCTGGCCAGAGCTCAACACCGAAAATTGCGAATGTCCGGCGATTGCTCCTACACTAAAGGTGCCAGCCCTGAAAGCTCTTGCTGGTCCTCATCTCCCACTGGTAACCTCTCAAACGAACCACAAACACTTGGGCTCTGAACTTGTTTAGCCTACTAAAACTTCCAACGTACACAGCCTCTCCTGCTCAATCTGGCCAGAGCTCAACACCGAAATTGCGAACGTCCGGCGATTGCTCCCACACTAAAGGTGCCAGCCCTGAAAGCTCTTGCTGGTCCTCATCTCCCACTGGTAACCTCTCAAACGAACCACAAACACTTGGGCTCTGAACTTGTTTAGCCTACTAAAACTTCCAACGTACACAGCCTCTCCTGCTCAATCTGGCCAGAGCTCAACACCGAAATTGCGAACGTCCGGCGATTGCTCCTACACTAAAGGTGCCAGCCCTGAAAGCTCTTGCTGGTCCTCATCTCCCACTGGTAACCTCTCAAACGAACCACAAACACTTGGGCTCTGAACTTGTTTAGCCTACCAAAACTTCCAACGTACACAGCCTCTCCTGCTCAATCTGGCCAAAATTCAACACCGAAATTGCGAACGTCCGGCGATTGCTCCTACACTAAAGGTGCCAGCCCTGAAAGCTCTTGCTGGTCCTCATCTCCCACTGGTAACCTCTCAAACGAACCACAAACACTTGGGCTCTGAACTTGTTTAGCCTACTAAAACTTCCAACGTACACAGCCTCTCCTGCTCAATCTGGCCAGAGCTCAACACCGAAATTGCGAACGTCCGGCGATTGCTCCACACTAAAGGTGCCAGCCCTGAAAGCTCTTGCTGGTCCTCATCTCCCACTGGTAACCTCTCAAACGAACCACAAACACTTGGGCTCTGAACTTGTTTAGCCTACCAAAACTTCCAACGTACACAGCCTCTCCTGCTCAATCTGGCCAGAGCTCAACACCGAAAATGCGAACGTCCAGGGATTGCTCCTACACTAAAGGTGCCAGCCCTGAAAGCTCTTGCTGGTCCTCATCTCCCACTGGTAACCTCTCAAACGAACCACAAACACTTGGGCTCTGAACTTGTTTAACCTACTAAAACTTCCAATGTACACAGCCTCTCCTGCTCAATCTGGCCAAAATTCAACACCGAAATTGCGAACGTCCGGCGATTGCTCCTACACTAAAGGTGCCAGCACTGAAAGCTCTTGCTGGTCCTCATCTCCCACTGGTAACCTCTCAAACGAACCACAAACACTTGGGCTCTGAACTTGTTTAGCCTACTAAAACTTCCAACGTACACAGCCTCTCCTGCTCAATCTGGCCAGAGCTCAACACCGAATTGCGAACGTCCGGCGATTGCTCCTACACTAAAGGTGCCAGCCCTGAAAGCTCTTGCTGGTCCTCATCTCCCACTGGTAACCTCTCAAACGAACCACAAACACTTGGGCTCTGAACTTGTTTAGCCTACCAAAACTTCCAAAGTACACAGCCTCTCCTGCTCAATCTGGCCAGAGCTCAACACCGGAATTGCGAACGTCCAGCGATTGCTCCTACACTAAAGATGCCAGCCCTGAAAGCTCTTGCTGGTCCTCATCTCCCACTGGTAACCTCTCAAACGAACCACAAACACTTGGGCTCTGAACTTGTTTAGCCTACTAAAACTTCCAACGTACACAGCCTCTCCTGCTCAATCTGGTCAGAGCTCAACATCGAAATTGCGAACGTCAGGCGATTGCTCCTACACTAAAGGTGCCAGCCCTGAAAGCTCTTGCTGGTCCTCATCTCCCACTGGTAACCTCTCAAACGAACCACAAACACTTGGGCTCTGAACTTGTTTAGCCTACTAAAACTTCCAACGTACACAGCCTCTCCTGCTCAATCTGGCCAGAGCTCAACACCGAATTGCGAACGTCCAGGGATTGCTCCTACACTAAAGGTGCCAGCCCTGAAAGCTCTTGCTGGTCCTCATCTCCCACTGGTAACCTCTCAAACGAACCACAAACACTTGGGCTCTGAACTTGTTTAGCCTACTAAAACTTCCAACGTACACAGCCTCTCCTGCTCAATCTGGCCAGAGCTCAACACCGAAAATGCGAACGTCGGGAGATTGCTCCCTACACTAAAGGTGCCAGCCCTGAAAGCTCTTGCTGGTCCTCATCTCCCACTGGTAACCTCTCAAACGAACCACAAACACTTGGGCTCTGAACTTGTTTAGCCTACTAAAACTTCCAACGTACACAGCCTCTCCTGCTCAATCTGGCCAGAGCTCAACACCGAAAATGCGAACGTCCAGCGATTGCTCCTACACTAAAGGTGCCAGCCCTGAAAGCTCTTGCTGGTCCTCATCTCCCACTGGTAACCTCTCAAACGAACCACAAACACTTGGGCTCTGAACTTGTTTAGCCTACTAAAACTTCCAATGTACACAGCCTCTCCTGCTCAATCTGGCCAGAGCTCAACACCGAATTGCGAACGTCCAGGGATTGCTCCTACACTAAAGGTGCCAGCCCTGAAAGCTTTTGCTGGTCCTCATCTCCCACTGGTAACCTCTCAAACGAACCACAAACACTTGGGCTCTGAACTTGTTTAGCCTACTAAAACTTCCAACGTACACAGCCTCTCCTGCTCAATCTGGCCAGAGCTCAACACCGAAAATGCGAACGTCCGGCGATTGCTCCTACACTAAAGGTGCCAGCACTGAAAGCTCTTGCTGGTCCTCATCTCCCACTGGTAACCTCTCAAACGAACCACAAACACTTGGGCTCTGAACTTGTTTAGCCTACCAAAACTTCCAACGTACACAGCCTCTCCTGCTCAATCTGGCCAGAGCTCAACACCGAAAATGCGAACGTCCGGCGATTGCTCCTACACTAAAGGTGCCAGCCCTGAAAGCTCTTGCTGGTCCTCATCTCCCACTGGTAACCTCTCAAACGAACCACAAACACTTGGGCTCTGAACTTGTTTAGCCTACTAAAACTTCCAACGTACACAGCCTCTCCTGCTCAATCTGGCCAGAGCTCAACACCGAATTGCGAACGTCCAGGGATTGCTCCTACACTAAAGATGCCAGCCCTGAAAGCTCTTGCTGGTCCTCATCTCCCACTGGTAACCTCTCAAACGAACCACAAACACTTGGGCTCTGAACTTGTTTAGCCTACTAAAACTTCCAACGTACACAGCCTCTCCTGCTCAATCTGGCCAAATTCACACCGAAATTGCGAACGTCCGGCGATTGCTCCTACACTAAAGGTGCCAGCCCTGAAAGCTCTTGCTGGTCCTCATCTCCCACTGGTAACCTCTCAAACGAACCACAAACACTTGGGCTCTGAACTTGTTTAGCCTACTAAAACTTCCAACGTACACAGCCTCTCCTGCTCAATCTGGCCAGAGCTCAACACCGAAAATGCGAACGTCCAGCGATTGCTCCTACACTAAAGGTGCCAGCCCTGAAAGCTCTTGCTGGTCCTCATCTCCCACTGGTAACCTCTCAAACGAACCACAAACACTTGGGCTCTGAACTTGTTTAGCCTACTAAAACTTCCAATGTACACAGCCTCTCCTGCTCAATCTGGCCAGAGCTCAACACCGGAATTGCGAACGTCCAGGGATTGCTCCTACACTAAAGGTGCCAGCCCTGAAAGCTTTTGCTGGTCCTCATCTCCCACTGGTAACCTCTCAAACGAACCACAAACACTTGGGCTCTGAACTTGTTTAGCCTACTAAAACTTCCAACGTACACAGCCTCTCCTGCTCAATCTGGCCAGAGCTCAACACCGAAAATGCGAACGTCCGCGATTGCTCCTACACTAAAGGTGCCAGCACTGAAAGCTCTTGCTGGTCCTCATCTCCCACTGGTAACCTCTCAAACGAACCACAAACACTTGGGCTCTGAACTTGTTTAGCCTACCAAAACTTCCAACGTACACAGCCTCTCCTGCTCAATCTGGCCAGAGCTCAACACCGAAAATGCGAACGTCCGGCGATTGCTCCTACACTAAAGGTGCCAGCCCTGAAAGCTCTTGCTGGTCCTCATCTCCCACTGGTAACCTCTCAAACGAACCACAAACACTTGGGCTCTGAACTTGTTTAGCCTACTAAAACTTCCAACGTACACAGCCTCTCCTGCTCAATCTGGCCAGAGCTCAACACCGAAATTGCGAACGTCCAGGGATTGCTCCTACACTAAAGATGCCAGCCCTGAAAGCTCTTGCTGGTCCTCATCTCCCACTGGTAACCTCTCAAACGAACCACAAACACTTGGGCTCTGAACTTGTTTAGCCTACTAAAACTTCCAACGTACACAGCCTCTCCTGCTCAATCTGGCCAAAATTCAACACCGAAATTGCGAACGTCCGGCGATTGCTCCTACACTAAAGGTGCCAGCCCTGAAAGCTCTTGCTGGTCCTCATCTCCCACTGGTAACCTCTCAAACGAACCACAAACACTTGGGCTCTGAACTTGTTTAGCCTACTAAAACTTCCAACGTACACAGCCTCTCCTGCTCAATCTGGCCAGAGCTCAACACCGAAAATGCGAACGTCCGGCGATTGCTCCTACACTAAAGGTGCCAGCCCTGAAAGCTCTTGCTGGTCCTCATCTCCCACTGGTAACCTCTCAAACGAACCACAAACACTTGGGCTCTGAACTTGTTTAGCCTACCAAAACTTCCAACGTACACAGCCTCTCCTGCTCAATCTGGCCAGAGCTCAACACCGAAATTGCGAACGTCCGGCGATTGCTCCTACACTAAAGGTGCCAGCCCTGAAAGCTCTTGCTGGTCCTCATCTCCCACTGGTAACCTCTCAAACGAACCACAAACACTTGGGCTCTGAACTTGTTTAGCCTACTAAAACTTCCAACGTACACAGCCTCTCCTGCTCAATCTGGCCAAATTCAACACCGAAATTGCGAACGTCCGGCGATTGCTCCTACACTAAAGGTGCCAGCCCTGAAAGCTCTTGCTGATCCTCATCTCCCACTGGTAACCTCTCAAACGAACCACAAACACTTGGGCTCTGAACTTGTTTAGCCTACTAAAACTTCCAACGTACACAGCCTCTCCTGCTCAATCTGGCCAGAGCTCAACACCGAAATTGCGAACGTCCGGCGATTGCTCCTACACTAAAGGTGCCAGCCCTGAAAGCTCTTGCTGGCTCCTCATCTCCCACTGGTAACCTCTCAAACGAACCACAAACACTTGGGCTCTGAACTTGTTTAGCCTACTAAAACTTCCAACGTACACAGCCTCTCCTGCTCAATCTGGCCAGAGCTCAACACCGAAAATGCGAACGTCCAGGGATTGCTCCTACACTAAAGGTGCCAGCCCTGAAAGCTCTTGCTGGTCCTCATCTCCCACTGGTAACCTCTCAAACGAACCACAAACACTTGGGCTCTGAACTTGTTTAGCCTACTAAAACTTCCAACGTACACAGCCGCTCCTGCTCAATCTGGCCAGAGCTCAACACCGAAATTGCGAACGTCCAGCGATTGCTCCTACACTAAAGGTGCCAGCCCTGAAAGCTCTTGCTGGTCCTCATCTCCCACTGGTAACCTCTCAAACGAACCACAAACACTTGGGCTCTGAACTTGTTTAGCCTACTAAAACTTCCAACGTACACAGCCTCTCCTGCTCAATCTGGCCAGAGCTCAACACCGGAATTGCGAACGTCCAGGGATTGCTCCTACACTAAAGGTGCCAGCCCTGAAAGCTCTTGCTGGTCCTCATCTCCCACTGGTAACCTCTCAAACGAACCACAAACACTTGGGCTCTGAACTTGTTTAGCCTACTAAAACTTCCAATGTACACAGCCTCTCCTGCTCAATCTGGCCAAAATTCAACACCGAAATTGCGAACGTCCGGCGATTGCTCCTACACTAAAGGTGCCAGCCCTGAAAGCTCTTGCTGGTCCTCATCTCCCACTGGTAACCTCTCAAACGAACCACAAACACTTGGGCACTGAACTTGTTTAGCCTACCAAAACTTCCAACGTACACAGCCTCTCCTGCTCAATCTGGCCAGAGCTCAACACCGAAAATGCGAACGTCCGGTGATTGCTCCTACACTAAAGGTGCCAGCCCTGAAAGCTCTTGCTGGTCCTCATCTCCCACTCGTAACCTCTCAAACGAACCACAAACACTTGGGCTCTGAACTTGTTTAGCCTACTAAAACTTCCAACGTACACAGCCTCTCCTGCTCAATCTGGCCAGAGCTCAACACCGAAATTGCGAACGTCCGGCGATTGCTCCTACACTAAAGGTGCCAGCCCTGAAAGCTCTTGCTGGTCCTCATCTCCCACTGGTAACCTCTCAAACGAACCACAAACACTTGGGCTCTGAACTTGTTTAGCCTACTAAAACTTCCAACGTACACAGCCTCTCCTGCTCAATCTGGCCAGAGCTCAACACCAAAATTGCGAATGTCCGGCGATTGCTCCTACACTAAAGGTGCCAGCCCTGAAAGCTCTTGCTGGTCCTCATCTCCCACTGGTAACCTCTCAAACGAACCACAAACACTTGGGCTCTGAACTTGTTTAGCCTACTAAAACTTCCAACGTACACAGCCTCTCCTGCTCAATCTGGCCAGAGCTCAACACCGAAATTGCGAACGTCCGGCGATTGCTCCCACACTAAAGGTGCCAGCCCTGAAAGCTCTTGCTGGTCCTCATCTCCCACTGGTAACCTCTCAAACGAACCACAAACACTTGGGCTCTGAACTTGTTTAGCCTACTAAAACTTCCAACGTACACAGCCTCTCCTGCTCAATCTGGCCAGAGCTCAACACCGAAATTGCGAACGTCCGGCGATTGCTCCTACACTAAAGGTGCCAGCCCTGAAAGCTCTTGCTGGTCCTCATCTCCCACTGGTAACCTCTCAAACGAACCACAAACACTTGGGCTCTGAACTTGTTTAGCCTACCAAAACTTCCAACGTACACAGCCTCTCCTGCTCAATCTGGCCAAAATTCAACACCGAAATTGCGAACGTCCGGCGATTGCTCCTACACTAAAGGTGCCAGCCCTGAAAGCTCTTGCTGGTCCTCATCTCCCACTGGTAACCTCTCAAACGAATCACAAACACTTGGGCTCTGAACTTGTTTAGCCTACTAAAACTTCCAACGTACACAGCCTCTCCTGCTCAATCTGGCCAGAGCTCAACACCGAAATTGCGAACGTCCGGCGATTGCTCCCACACTAAAGGTGCCAGCCCTGAAAGCTCTTGCTGGTCCTCATCTCCCACTGGTAACCTCTCAAACGAACCACAAACACTTGGGCTCTGAACTTGTTTAGCCTACCAAAACTTCCAACGTACACAGCCTCTCCTGCTCAATCTGGCCAGAGCTCAACACCGAAAATGCGAACGTCCAGGGATTGCTCCTACACTAAAGGTGCCAGCCCTGAAAGCTCTTGCTGGTCCTCATCTCCCACTGGTAACCTCTCAAACGAACCACAAACACTTGGGCTCTGAACTTGTTTAACCTACTAAAACTTCCAATGTACACAGCCTCTCCTGCTCAATCTGGCCAAAATTCAACACCGAAATTGCGAACGTCCGGCGATTGCTCCTACACTAAAGGTGCCAGCACTGAAAGCTCTTGCTGGTCCTCATCTCCCACTGGTAACCTCTCAAACGAACCACAAACACTTGGGCTCTGAACTTGTTTAGCCTACTAAAACTTCCAACGTACACAGCCTCTCCTGCTCAATCTGGCCAGAGCTCAACACCGAAATTGCGAACGTCCGGCGATTGCTCCTACACTAAAGGTGCCAGCCCTGAAAGCTCTTGCTGGTCCTCATCTCCCACTGGTAACCTCTCAAACGAACCACAAACACTTGGGCTCTGAACTTGTTTAGCCTACTAAAACTTCCAACGTACACAGCCTCTCCTGCTCAATCTGGCCAGAGCTCAACACCGAAAATGCGAATGTCCAGCGATTGCTCCTACACTAAAGGTGCCAGCCCTGAAAGCTCTTGCTGGTCCTCATCTCCCACTGGTAACCTCTCAAACGAACCACAAACACTTGGGCTCTGAACTTGTTTAGCCTACCAAAACTTCCAAAGTACACAGCCTCTCCTGCTCAATCTGGCCAGAGCTCAACACCGGAATTGCGAACGTCCAGCGATTGCTCCTACACTAAAGATGCCAGCCCTGAAAGCTCTTGCTGGTCCTCATCTCCCACTGGTAACCTCTCAAACGAACCACAAACACTTGGGCTCTGAACTTGTTTAGCCTACTAAAACTTCCAACGTACACAGCCTCTCCTGCTCAATCTGGTCAGAGCTCAACATCGAAATTGCGAACGTCCGGCGATTGCTCCTACACTAAAGGTGCCAGCCCTGAAAGCTCTTGCTGGTCCTCATCTCCCACTGGTAACCTCTCAAACGAACCACAAACACTTGGGCTCTGAACTTGTTTAGCCTACTAAAACTTCCAACGTACACAGCCTCTCCTGCTCAATCTGGCCAGAGCTCAACACCGGAATTGCGAACGTCCAGGGATTGCTCCTACACTAAAGGTGCCAGCCCTGAAAGCTCTTGCTGGTCCTCATCTCCCACTGGTAACCTCTCAAACGAACCACAAACACTTGGGCTCTGAACTTGTTTAGCCTACTAAAACTTCCAACGTACACAGCCTCTCCTGCTCAATCTGGCCAGAGCTCAACACCGAAAATGCGAACGTCCGGAGATTGCTCCCACACTAAAGGTGCCAGCCCTGAAAGCTCTTGCTGGTCCTCATCTCCCACTGGTAACCTCTCAAACGAACCACAAACACTTGGGCTCTGAACTTGTTTAGCCTACTAAAACTTCCAACGTACACAGCCTCTCCTGCTCAATCTGGCCAAAATTCAACACCGAAATTGCGAACGTCCGGCGATTGCTCCTACACTAAAGGTGCCAGCCCTGAAAGCTCTTGCTGGTCCTCATCTCCCACTGGTAACCTCTCAAACGAACCACAAACACTTGGGCTCTGAACTTGTTTAGCCTACTAAAACTTCCAACGTACACAGCCTCTCCTGCTCAATCTGGCCAGAGCTCAACACCGGAATTGCGAACGTCCAGGGATTGCTCCTACACTAAAGATGCCAGCCCTGAAAGCTCTTGCTGGTCCTCATCTCCCACTGGTAACCTCTCAAACGAACCACAAACACTTGGGCTCTGAACTTGTTTAGCCTACTAAAACTTCCAACGTACACAGCCTCTCCTGCTCAATCTGGCCAGAGCTCAACACCGGAATTGCGAACGTCCAGGGATTGCTCCTACACTAAAGGTGCCAGCCCTGAAAGCTCTTGCTGGTCCTCATCTCCCACTGGTAACCTCTCAAACGAACCACAAACACTTGGGCTCTGAACTTGTTTAGCCTACTAAAACTTCCAACGTACACAGCCTCTCCTGCTCAATCTGGCCAGAGCTCAACACCGAAAATGCGAACGTCCGGCGATTGCTCCTACACTAAAGGTGCCAGCCCTGAAAGCTCTTGCTGGTCCTCATCTCCCACTGGTAACCTCTCAAACGAACCACAAACACTTGGGCTCTGAACTTGTTTAGCCTACCAAAACTTCCAACGTACACAGCCTCTCCTGCTCAATCTGGCCAGAGCTCAACACCGAAAATGCGAACGTCCGGCGATTGCTCCTACACTAAAGGTGCCAGCCCTGAAAGCTCTTGCTGGTCCTCATCTCCCACTGGTAACCTCTCAAACGAACCACAAACACTTGGGCTCTGAACTTGTTTAGCCTACTAAAACTTCCAACGTACACAGCCTCTCCTGCTCAATCTGGCCAGAGCTCAACACCGAAATTGCGAACGTCCAGGGATTGCTCCTACACTAAAGATGCCAGCCCTGAAAGCTCTTGCTGGTCCTCATCTCCCACTGGTAACCTCTCAAACGAACCACAAACACTTGGGCTCTGAACTCGTTTAGCCTACTAAAACTTCCAACGTACACAGCCTCTCCTGCTCAATCTGGCCAGAGCTCAACACCGGAATTGCGAACGTCCAGGGATTGCTCCTACACTAAAGGTGCCAGCCCTGAAAGCTCTTGCTGGTCCTCATCTCCCACTGGTAACCTCTCAAACGAACCACAAACACTTGGGCTCTGAACTTGTTTAGCCTACTAAAACTTCCAACGTACACAGCCTCTCCTGCTCAATCTGGCCAGAGCTCAACACCGGAATTGCGAACGTCCAGGGATTGCTCCTACACTAAAGGTGCCAGCCCTGAAAGCTCTTGCTGGTCCTCATCTCCCACTGGTAACCTCTCAAACGAACCACAAACACTTGGGCTCTGAACTTGTTTAGCCTACTAAAACTTCCAACGTACACAGCCTCTCCTGCTCAATCTGGCCAGAGCTCAACACCGAAAATGCGAACGTCCGGAGATTGCTCCCACACTAAAGGTGCCAGCCCTGAAAGCTCTTGCTGGTCCTCATCTCCCACTGGTAACCTCTCAAACGAACCACAAACACTTGGGCTCTGAACTTGTTTAGCCTACTAAAACTTCCAACGTACACAGCCTCTCCTGCTCAATCTGGCCAAAATTCAACACCGAAATTGCGAACGTCCGGCGATTGCTCCTACACTAAAGGTGCCAGCCCTGAAAGCTCTTGCTGGTCCTCATCTCCCACTGGTAACCTCTCAAACGAACCACAAACACTTGGGCTCTGAACTTGTTTAGCCTACTAAAACTTCCAACGTACACAGCCTCTCCTGCTCAATCTGGCCAGAGCTCAACACCGGAATTGCGAACGTCCGGCGATTGCTCCTACACTAAAGATGCCAGCCCTGAAAGCTCTTGCTGGTCCTCATCTCCCACTGGTAACCTCTCAAACGAACCACAAACACTTGGGCTCTGAACTTGTTTAGCCTACTAAAACTTCCAACGTACACAGCCTCTCCTGCTCAATCTGGCCAGAGCTCAACACCGGAATTGCGAACGTCCAGGGATTGCTCCTACACTAAAGGTGCCAGCCCTGAAAGCTCTTGCTGGTCCTCATCTCCCACTGGTAACCTCTCAAACGAACCACAAACACTTGGGCTCTGAACTTGTTTAGCCTACTAAAACTTCCAACGTACACAGCCTCTCCTGCTCAATCTGGCCAGAGCTCAACACCGAAAATGCGAACGTCCGGCGATTGCTCCTACACTAAAGGTGCCAGCCCTGAAAGCTCTTGCTGGTCCTCATCTCCCACTGGTAACCTCTCAAACGAACCACAAACACTTGGGCTCTGAACTTGTTTAGCCTACCAAAACTTCCAACGTACACAGCCTCTCCTGCTCAATCTGGCCAGAGCTCAACACCGAAAATGCGAACGTCCGGCGATTGCTCCTACACTAAAGGTGCCAGCCCTGAAAGCTCTTGCTGGTCCTCATCTCCCACTGGTAACCTCTCAAACGAACCACAAACACTTGGGCTCTGAACTTGTTTAGCCTACTAAAACTTCCAACGTACACAGCCTCTCCTGCTCAATCTGGCCAGAGCTCAACACCGAAATTGCGAACGTCCAGGGATTGCTCCTACACTAAAGATGCCAGCCCTGAAAGCTCTTGCTGGTCCTCATCTCCCACTGGTAACCTCTCAAACGAACCACAAACACTTGGGCTCTGAACTCGTTTAGCCTACTAAAACTTCCAACGTACACAGCCTCTCCTGCTCAATCTGGCCAGAGCTCAACACCGGAATTGCGAACGTCCAGGGATTGCTCCTACACTAAAGGTGCCAGCCCTGAAAGCTCTTGCTGGTCCTCATCTCCCACTGGTAACCTCTCAAACGAACCACAAACACTTGGGCTCTGAGCTTGTTTAGCCTACTAAAACTTCCAACGTACACAGCCTCTCCTGCTCAATCTGGCCAGAGCTCAACACCGAAAATGCGAACGTCCGGCGATTGCTCCTACACTAAAGGTGCCAGCCCTGAAAGCTCTTGCTGGTCCTCATCTCCCACTGGTAACCTCTCAAACGAACCACAAACACTTGGGCTCTGAACTTGTTTAGCCTACCAAAACTTCCAACGTACACAGCCTCTCCTGCTCAATCTGGCCAGAGCTCAACACCGAAATTGCGAACGTCCGGCGATTGCTCCTACACTAAAGGTGCCAGCCCTGAAAGCTCTTGCTGGTCCTCATCTCCCACTGGTAACCTCTCAAACGAACCACAAACACTTGGGCTCTGAACTTGTTTAGCCTACTAAAACTTCCAACGTACACAGCCTCTCGTGCTCAATCTGGCCAAAATTCAACACCGAAATTGCGAACGTCCGGCGATTGCTCCTACACTAAAGGTGCCAGCCCTGAAAGCTCTTGCTGATCCTCATCTCCCACTGGTAACCTCTCAAACGAACCACAAACACTTGGGCTCTGAACTTGTTTAGCCTACTAAAACTTCCAACGTACACAGCCTCTCCTGCTCAATCTGGCCAGAGCTCAACACCGAAATTGCGAACGTCCGGCGATTGCTCCTACACTAAAGGTGCCAGCCCTGAAAGCTCTTGCTGCTCCTCATCTCCCACTGGTAACCTCTCAAACGAACCACAAACACTTGGGCTCTGAACTTGTTTAGCCTACTAAAACTTCCAACGTACACAGCCTCTCCTGCTCAATCTGGCCAGAGCTCAACACCGAAAATGCGAACGTCCAGGGATTGCTCCTACACTAAAGGTGCCAGCCCTGAAAGCTCTTGCTGGTCCTCATCTCCCACTGGTAACCTCTCAAACGAACCACAAACACTTGGGCTCTGAACTTGTTTAGCCTACTAAAACTTCCAACGTACACAGCCTCTCCTGCTCAATCTGGCCAGAGCTCAACACCGAAATTGCGAACGTCCAGCGATTGCTCCTACACTAAAGGTGCCAGCCCTGAAAGCTCTTGCTGGTCCTCATCTCCCACTGGTAACCTCTCAAACGAACCACAAACACTTGGGCTCTGAACTTGTTTAGCCTACTAAAACTTCCAACGTACACAGCCTCTCCTGCTCAATCTGGCCAGAGCTCAACACCGGAATTGCGAACGTCCAGCGATTGCTCCTACACTAAAGGTGCCAGCCCTGAAAGCTCTTGCTGGTCCTCATCTCCCACTGGTAACCTCTCAAACGAACCACAAACACTTGGGCTCTGAACTTGTTTAGCCTACTAAAACTTCCAATGTACACAGCCTCTCCTGCTCAATCTGGCCAAAATTCAACACCGAAATTGCGAACGTCCAGGGATTGCTCCTACACTAAAGGTGCCAGCCCTGAAAGCTCTTGCTGGTCCTCATCTCCCACTGGTAACCTCTCAAACGAACCACAAACACTTGGGCTCTGAACTTGTTTAGCCTACTAAAACTTCCAACGTACACAGCCTCTCCTGCTCAATCTGGCCAGAGCTCAACACCGAAATTGCGAACGTCCAGCGATTGCTCCTACACTAAAGGTGCCAGCCCTGAAAGCTCTTGCTGGTCCTCATCTCCCACTGGTAACCTCTCAAACGAACCACAAACACTTGGGCTCTGAACTTGTTTAGCCTACTAAAACTTCCAACGTACACAGCCTCTCCTGCTCAATCTGGCCAGAGCTCAACACCGGAATTGCGAACGTCCAGGGATTGCTCCTACACTAAAGGTGCCAGCCCTGAAAGCTCTTGCTGGTCCTCATCTCCCACTGGTAACCTCTCAAACGAACCACAAACACTTGGGCTCTGAACTTGTTTAGCCTACTAAAACTTCCAATGTACACAGCCTCTCCTGCTCAATCTGGCCAAAATTCAACACCGAAATTGCGAACGTCCGGCGATTGCTCCTACACTAAAGGTGCCAGCCCTGAAAGCTCTTGCTGGTCCTCATCTCCCACTGGTAACCTCTCAAACGAACCACAAACACTTGGGCACTGAACTTGTTTAGCCTACCAAAACTTCCAACGTACACAGCCTCTCCTGCTCAATCTGGCCAGAGCTCAACACCGAAAATGCGAACGTCCGGTGATTGCTCCTACACTAAAGGTGCCAGCCCTGAAAGCTCTTGCTGGTCCTCATCTCCCACTCGTAACCTCTCAAACGAACCACAAACACTTGGGCTCTGAACTTGTTTAGCCTACTAAAACTTCCAACGTACACAGCCTCTCCTGCTCAATCTGGCCAGAGCTCAACACCGAAATTGCGAACGTCCGGCGATTGCTCCTACACTAAAGGTGCCAGCCCTGAAAGCTCTTGCTGGTCCTCATCTCCCACTGGTAACCTCTCAAACGAACCACAAACACTTGGGCTCTGAACTTGTTTAGCCTACTAAAACTTCCAACGTACACAGCCTCTCCTGCTCAATCTGGCCAGAGCTCAACACCGAAAATGCGAATGTCCAGCGATTGCTCCTACACTAAAGGTGCCAGCCCTGAAAGCTCTTGCTGGTCCTCATCTCCCACTGGTAACCTCTCAAACGAACCACAAACACTTGGGCTCTGAACTTGTTTAGCCTACCAAAACTTCCAAAGTACACAGCCTCTCCTGCTCAATCTGGCCAGAGCTCAACACCGGAATTGCGAACGTCCAGCGATTGCTCCTACACTAAAGATGCCAGCCCTGAAAGCTCTTGCTGGTCCTCATCTCCCACTGGTAACCTCTCAAACGAACCACAAACACTTGGGCTCTGAACTTGTTTAGCCTACTAAAACTTCCAACGTACACAGCCTCTCCTGCTCAATCTGGTCAGAGCTCAACATCGAAATTGCGAACGTCCGGCGATTGCTCCTACACTAAAGGTGCCAGCCCTGAAAGCTCTTGCTGGTCCTCATCTCCCACTGGTAACCTCTCAAACGAACCACAAACACTTGGGCTCTGAACTTGTTTAGCCTACTAAAACTTCCAACGTACACAGCCTCTCCTGCTCAATCTGGCCAGAGCTCAACACCGGAATTGCGAACGTCCAGGGATTGCTCCTACACTAAAGGTGCCAGCCCTGAAAGCTCTTGCTGGTCCTCATCTCCCACTGGTAACCTCTCAAACGAACCACAAACACTTGGGCTCTGAACTTGTTTAGCCTACTAAAACTTCCAACGTACACAGCCTCTCCTGCTCAATCTGGCCAGAGCTCAACACCGAAAATGCGAACGTCCGGAGATTGCTCCCACACTAAAGGTGCCAGCCCTGAAAGCTCTTGCTGGTCCTCATCTCCCACTGGTAACCTCTCAAACGAACCACAAACACTTGGGCTCTGAACTTGTTTAGCCTACTAAAACTTCCAACGTACACAGCCTCTCCTGCTCAATCTGGCCAAAATTCAACACCGAAATTGCGAACGTCCGGCGATTGCTCCTACACTAAAGGTGCCAGCCCTGAAAGCTCTTGCTGGTCCTCATCTCCCACTGGTAACCTCTCAAACGAACCACAAACACTTGGGCTCTGAACTTGTTTAGCCTACTAAAACTTCCAACGTACACAGCCTCTCCTGCTCAATCTGGCCAGAGCTCAACACCGGAATTGCGAACGTCCAGGGATTGCTCCTACACTAAAGATGCCAGCCCTGAAAGCTCTTGCTGGTCCTCATCTCCCACTGGTAACCTCTCAAACGAACCACAAACACTTGGGCTCTGAACTTGTTTAGCCTACTAAAACTTCCAACGTACACAGCCTCTCCTGCTCAATCTGGCCAGAGCTCAACACCAGAATTGCGAACGTCCAGGGATTGCTCCTACACTAAAGGTGCCAGCCCTGAAAGCTCTTGCTGGTCCTCATCTCCCACTGGTAACCTCTCAAACGAACCACAAACACTTGGGCTCTGAACTTGTTTAGCCTACTAAAACTTCCAACGTACACAGCCTCTCCTGCTCAATCTGGCCAGAGCTCAACACCGAAAATGCGAACGTCCGGCGATTGCTCCTACACTAAAGGTGCCAGCCCTGAAAGCTCTTGCTGGTCCTCATCTCCCACTGGTAACCTCTCAAAACGAACCACAAACACTTGGCTCTGAACTTGTTTAGCCTACCAAAACTTCCAACGTACACAGCCTCTCCTGCTCAATCTGGCCAGAGCTCAACACCGAAAATGCGAACGTCCGGCGATTGCTCCTACACTAAAGGTGCCAGCCCTGAAAGCTCTTGCTGGTCCTCATCTCCCACTGGTAACCTCTCAAACGAACCACAAACACTTGGGCTCTGAACTTGTTTAGCCTACCAAAACTTCCAACGTACACAGCCTCTCCTGCTCAATCTGGCCAGAGCTCAACACCGAAATTGCGAACGTCCAGGGATTGCTCCTACACTAAAGATGCCAGCCCTGAAAGCTCTTGCTGGTCCTCATCTCCCACTGGTAACCTCTCAAACGAACCACAAACACTTGGGCTCTGAACTCGTTTTAGCCTACTAAAACTTCCAACGTACACAGCCTCTCCTGCTCAATCTGGCCAGAGCTCAACACCGGAATTGCGAACGTCCAGGATTGCTCCTACACTAAAGGTGCCAGCCCTGAAAGCTCTTGCTGGTCCTCATCTCCCACTGGTAACCTCTCAAACGAACCACAAACACTTGGGCTCTGAACTTGTTTAGCCTACTAAAACTTCCAACGTACACAGCCTCTCCTGCTCAATCTGGCCAGAGCTCAACACCGAAAATGCGAACGTCCGGCGATTGCTCCTACACTAAAGGTGCCAGCCCTGAAAGCTCTTGCTGGTCCTCATCTCCCACTGGTAACCTCTCAAACGAACCACAAACACTTGGGCTCTGAACTTGTTTAGCCTACCAAAACTTCCAACGTACACAGCCTCTCCTGCTCAATCTGGCCAGAGCTCAACACCGAAATTGCGAACGTCCGGCGATTGCTCCTACACTAAAGGTGCCAGCCCTGAAAGCTCTTGCTGGTCCTCATCTCCCACTGGTAACCTCTCAAACGAACCACAAACACTTGGGCTCTGAACTTGTTTAGCCTACTAAAACTTCCAACGTACACAGCCTCTCCTGCTCAATCTGGCCAAAATTCACACACCGAAATTGCGAACGTCCGGCGATTGCTCCTACACTAAAGGTGCCAGCCCTGAAAGCTCTTGCTGATCCTCATCTCCCACTGGTAACCTCTCAAACGAACCACAAACACTTGGGCTCTGAACTTGTTTAGCCTACTAAAACTTCCAACGTACACAGCCTCTCCTGCTCAATCTGGCCAGAGCTCAACACCGAAAATTGCGAACGTCCGGCGATTGCTCCTACACTAAAGGTGCCAGCCCTGAAAGCTCTTGCTGCTCCTCATCTCCCACTGGTAACCTCTCAAACGAACCACAAACACTTGGGCTCTGAACTTGTTTAGCCTACTAAAACTTCCAACGTACACAGCCTCTCCTGCTCAATCTGGCCAGAGCTCAACACCGAAAATGCGAACGTCCAGGGATTGCTCCTACACTAAAGGTGCCAGCCCTGAAAGCTCTTGCTGGTCCTCATCTCCCACTGGTAACCTCTCAAACGAACCACAAACACTTGGGCTCTGAACTTGTTTAGCCTACTAAAACTTCCAACGTACACAGCCTCTCCTGCTCAATCTGGCCAGAGCTCAACACCGAAATTGCGAACGTCCAGCGATTGCTCCTACACTAAAGGTGCCAGCCCTGAAAGCTCTTGCTGGTCCTCATCTCCCACTGGTAACCTCTCAAACGAACCACAAACACTTGGGCTCTGAACTTGTTTAGCCTACTAAAACTTCCAACGTACACAGCCTCTCCTGCTCAATCTGGCCAGAGCTCAACACCGGAATTGCGAACGTCCAGCGATTGCTCCTACACTAAAGGTGCCAGCCCTGAAAGCTCTTGCTGGTCCTCATCTCCCACTGGTAACCTCTCAAACGAACCACAAACACTTGGGCTCTGAACTTGTTTAGCCTACTAAAACTTCCAATGTACACAGCCTCTCCTGCTCAATCTGGCCAAAATTCAACACCGAAATTGCGAACGTCCCAGGGATTGCTCCTACACTAAAGGTGCCAGCCCTGAAAGCTCTTGCTGGTCCTCATCTCCCACTGGTAACCTCTCAAACGAACCACAAACACTTGGGCTCTGAACTTGTTTAGCCTACTAAAACTTCCAACGTACACAGCCTCTCCTGCTCAATCTGGCCAGAGCTCAACACCGAAATTGCGAACGTCCAGCGATTGCTCCTACACTAAAGGTGCCAGCCCTGAAAGCTCTTGCTGGTCCTCATCTCCCACTGGTAACCTCTCAAAACGAACCACAAACACTTGGGCTCTGAACTTGTTTAGCCTACTAAAACTTCCAACGTACACAGCCTCTCCTGCTCAATCTGGCCAGAGCTCAACACCGAATTGCGAACGTCCAGGGATTGCTCCTACACTAAAGGTGCCAGCCCTGAAAGCTCTTGCTGGTCCTCATCTCCCACTCGTAACCTCTCAAACGAACCACAAACACTTGGGCTCTGAACTTGTTTAGCCTACTAAAACTTCCAATGTACACAGCCTCTCCTGCTCAATCTGGCCAAAATTCAACACCGAAATTGCGAACGTCCCGGCGATTGCTCCTACACTAAAGGTGCCAGCCCTGAAAGCTCTTGCTGGTCCTCATCTCCCACTGGTAACCTCTCAAACGAACCACAAACACTTGGGCACTGAACTTGTTTAGCCTACCAAAACTCCAACGTACACAGCCTCTCCTGCTCAATCTGGCCAGAGCTCAACACCGAAAATGCGAACGTCCGGTGATTGCTCCTACACTAAAGGTGCCAGCCCTGAAAGCTCTTGCTGGTCCTCATCTCCCACTCGTAACCTCTCAAACGAACCACAAACACTTGGGCTCTGAACTTGTTTAGCCTACTAAAACTTCCAACGTACACAGCCTCTCCTGCTCAATCTGGCGAAAATTCAACACCGAAATTGCGAACGTCCGGCGATTGCTCCTACACTAAAGGTGCCAGCCCTGAAAGCTCTTGCTGGTCCTCATCTCCCACTGGTAACCTCTCAAACGAACCACAAACACTTGGGCTCTGAACTTGTTTAGCCTACTAAAACTTCCACGTACACAGCCTCTCCTGCTCAATCTGGCCAGAGCTCAACACCAAAATTGCGAATGTCCGGCGATTGCTCCTACACTAAAGGTGCCAGCCCTGAAAGCTCTTGCTGGTCCTCATCTCCCACTGGTAAACCTCTCAAACGAACCACAAACACTTGGGCTCTGAACTTGTTTAGCCTACTAAAACTTCCAACGTACACAGCCTCTCCTGCTCAATCTGGCCAGAGCTCAACACCGAAATTGCGAACGTCCGGCGATTGCTCCCACACTAAGGGTGCCAGCCCTGAAAGCTCTTGCTGGTCCTCATCTCCCACTGGTACCTCTCAAACGAACCACAAACACTTGGGCTCTGAACTTGTTTAGCCTACTAAAACTTCCAACGTACACAGCCTCTCCTGCTCATCTGGCCAGAGCTCAGACACCGAAATTGCGAACGTCCGGCGATTGCTCCTACACTAAAGGTGCCAGCCCTGAAAGCTCTTGCTGGTCCTCATCTCCCACTGGTAACCCTCTCAAACGAACCACAAACACTTGGGCTCTGAACTTGTTTAGCCTACCAAAACTTCCAACGTACACAGCCTCTCCTGCTCAATCTGGCCCAAAATTCAACACCGAAATTGCGAACGTCCGGCGATTGCTCCTACACTAAAGGTGCCAGCCCTGAAAGCTCTGCTGGTCCTCATCTCCCACTGGTAACCTCTCAAACGAATCACAAACACTTGGGCTCTGAACTTGTTTAGCCTACTAAAACTTCCAACGTACACAGCCTCTCCTGCTCAATCTGGCCAGAGCTCAACACCGAAATTGCGAACGTCCGGCGATTGCTCCCACACTAAAGGTGCCAGCCCTGAAAGCTCTTGCTGGTCCTCATCTCCCACTGGTAACCTCTCAAACGAACCACAAACACTTGGGCTCTGAACTTGTTTAGCCTACTAAAACTTCCAACGTACACAGCCTCTCCTGCTCAATCTGGCCAGAGCTCAACACCGAAAATGCGAACGTCCAGGGATTGCTCCTACACTAAAGGTGCCAGCCCTGAAAGCTCTTGCTGGTCCTCATCTCCCACTGGTAACCTCTCAAACGAACGCACAAAACACTTGGGCTCTGAACTTGTTTAACCTACTAAAACTTCCAATGTACACAGCCTCTCCTGCTCAATCTGGCCAAAATTCAACACCGAAATTGCGAACGTCCGGCGATTGCTCCTACACTAAAGGTGCCAGCACTGAAAGCTCTTGCTGGTCCTCATCTCCCACTGGTAACCTCTCAAACGAACCACAAAACACTTGGGCTCTGAACTTGTTTAGCCTACTAAAACTTCCAACGTACACAGCCTCTCCTGCTCAATCTGGCCAGAGCTCAACACCGAAATTGCGAACGTCCGGCGATTGCTCCTACACTAAAGGTGCCAGCCCTGAAAGCTCTTGCTGGTCCTCATCTCCCACTGGTAACCTCTCAAACGAACCACAAACACTTGGGCTCTGAACTTGTTTAGCCTACTAAAACTTCCAACGTACACAGCCTCTCCTGCTCAATCTGGCCAGAGCTCAACACCGAAAATGCGAATGTCCAGCGATTGCTCCTACACTAAAGGTGCCAGCCCTGAAAGCTCTTGCTGGTCCTCATCTCCCCACTGGTAACCTCTCAAACGAACCACAAACACTTGGGCTCTGAACTTGTTTAGCCTACCAAAACTTCCAAAGTACACAGCCTCTCCTGCTCAATCTGGCCAGAGCTCAACACCGGAATTGCGAACGTCCAGCGATTGCTCCTACACTAAAGATGCCAGCCCTGAAAGCTCTTGCTGGTCCTCATCTCCCACTGGTAACCTCTCAAACGAACCACAAACACTTGGGCTCTGAACTTGTTTAGCCTACTAAAACTTCCAACGTACACAGCCTCTCCTGCTCAATCTGGTCAGAGCTCAACATCGAAATTGCGAACGTCCGGCGATTGCTCCTACACTAAAGGTGCCAGCCCTGAAAGCTCTTGCTGGTCCTCATCTCCCACTGGTAACCTCTCAAACGAACCACAAACACTTGGGCTCTGAACTTGTTTAGATCCAACGTACACAGCCTCTCCTGCTCAATCTGGCCAGAGCTCAACACCGGAATTGCGAACGTCCAGGGATTGCTCCTACACTAAAGGTGCCAGCCCTGAAAGCTCTTGCTGGTCCTCATCTCCCACTGGTAACCTCTCAAACGAACCACAAACACTTGGGCTCTGAACTTGTTTAGCCTACTAAAACTTCCAACGTACACAGCCTCTCCTGCTCAATCTGGCCAGAGCTCAACACCGAAAATGCGAACGTCCGGAGATTGCTCCCACACTAAAGGTGCCAGCCCTGAAAGCTCTTGCTGGTCCTCATCTCCCACTGGTAACCTCTCAAACGAACCACAAACACTTGGGCTCTGAACTTGTTTAGCCTACTAAAACTTCCAACGTACACAGCCTCTCCTGCTCAATCTGGCCAGAGCTCAACACCGAAAATGCGAACGTCCAGCGATTGCTCCTACACTAAAGGTGCCAGCCCTGAAAGCTCTTGCTGGTCCTCATCTCCCACTGGTAACCTCTCAAACGAACCACAAACACTTGGGCTCTGAACTTGTTTAGCCTACTAAAACTTCCAACGTACACAGCCTCTCCTGCTCAATCTGGCCAGAGCTCAACACCGGAATTGCGAACGTCCAGGGATTGCTCCTACACTAAAGATGCCAGCCCTGAAAGCTCTTGCTGGTCCTCATCTCCCACTGGTAACCTCTCAAACGAACCACAAACACTTGGGCTCTGAACTTGTTTAGCCTACTAAAACTTCCAACGTACACAGCCTCTCCTGCTCAATCTGGCCAGAGCTCAACACCGGAATTGCGAACGTCCAGGGATTGCTCCTACACTAAAGGTGCCAGCCCTGAAAGCTCTTGCTGGTCCTCATCTCCCACTGGTAACCTCTCAAACGAACCACAAACACTTGGGCTCTGAACTTGTTTAGCCTACTAAAACTTCCAACGTACACAGCCTCTCCTGCTCAATCTGGCCAGAGCTCAACACCGAAAATGCGAACGTCCGGCGATTGCTCCTACACTAAAGGTGCCAGCCCTGAAAGCTCTTGCTGGTCCTCATCTCCCACTGGTAACCTCTCAAACGAACCACAAACACTTGGGCTCTGAACTTGTTTAGCCTACCAAAACTTCCAACGTACACAGCCTCTCCTGCTCAATCTGGCCAGAGCTCAACACCGAAAATGCGAACGTCCGGCGATTGCTCCTACACTAAAGGTGCCAGCCCTGAAAGCTCTTGCTGGTCCTCATCTCCCACTGGTAACCTCTCAAACGAACCACAAACACTTGGGCTCTGAACTTGTTTAGCCTACTAAAACTTCCAACGTACACAGCCTCTCCTGCTCAATCTGGCCAGAGCTCAACACCGAAATTGCGAACGTCCAGGGATTGCTCCTACACTAAAGATGCCAGCCCTGAAAGCTCTTGCTGGTCCTCATCTCCCACTGGTAACCTCTCAAACGAACCACAAACACTTGGGCTCTGAACTCGTTTAGCCTACTAAAACTTCCAACGTACACAGCCTCTCCTGCTCAATCTGGCCAGAGCTCAACACTGGAATTGCGAACGTCCAGGGATTGCTCCTACACTAAAGGTGCCAGCCCTGAAAGCTCTTGCTGGTCCTCATCTCCCACTGGTAACCTCTCAAACGAACCACAAACACTTGGGCTCTGAACTTGTTTAGCCTACTAAAACTTCCAACGTACACAGCCTCTCCTGCTCAATCTGGCCAGAGCTCAACACCGAAAATGCGAACGTCCGGCGATTGCTCCTACACTAAAGGTGCCAGCCCTGAAAGCTCTTGCTGGTCCTCATCTCCCACTGGTAACCTCTCAAACGAACCACAAACACTTGGGCTCTGAACTTGTTTAGCCTACCAAAACTTCCAACGTACACAGCCTCTCCTGCTCAATCTGGCCAGAGCTCAACACCGAAATTGCGAACGTCCGGCGATTGCTCCTACACTAAAGGTGCCAGCCCTGAAAGCTCTTGCTGGTCCTCATCTCCCACTGGTAACCTCTCAAACGAACCACAAACACTTGGGCTCTGAACTTGTTTAGCCTACTAAAACTTCCAACGTACACAGCCTCTCCTGCTCAATCTGGCCAAAATTCAACACCGAAATTGCGAACGTCCGGCGATTGCTCCTACACTAAAGGTGCCAGCCCTGAAAGCTCTTGCTGATCCTCATCTCCCACTGGTAACCTCTCAAACGAACCACAAACACTTGGGCTCTGAACTTGTTTAGCCTACTAAAACTTCCAACGTACACAGCCTCTCCTGCTCAATCTGGCCAGAGCTCAACACCGAAATTGCGAACGTCCAGCGATTGCTCCTACACTAAAGGTGCCAGCCCTGAAAGCTCTTGCTGCTCCTCATCTCCCACTGGTAACCTCTCAAACGAACCACAAACACTTGGGCTCTGAACTTGTTTAGCCTACTAAAACTTCCAACGTACACAGCCTCTCCTGCTCAATCTGGCCAGAGCTCAACACCGAAAATGCGAACGTCCAGGGATTGCTCCTACACTAAAGGTGCCAGCCCTGAAAGCTCTTGCTGGTCCTCATCTCCCACTGGTAACCTCTCAAACGAACCACAAACACTTGGGCTCTGAACTTGTTTAGCCTACTAAAACTTCCAACGTACACAGCCTCTCCTGCTCAATCTGGCCAGAGCTCAACACCGAAATTGCGAACGTCCAGCGATTGCTCCTACACTAAAGGTGCCAGCCCTGAAAGCTCTTGCTGGTCCTCATCTCCCACTGGTAACCTCTCAAACGAACCACAAACACTTGGGCTCTGAACTTGTTTAGCCTACTAAAACTTCCAACGTACACAGCCTCTCCTGCTCAATCTGGCCAGAGCTCAACACCGGAATTGCGAACGTCCAGCGATTGCTCCTACACTAAAGGTGCCAGCCCTGAAAGCTCTTGCTGGTCCTCATCTCCCACTGGTAACCTCTCAAACGAACCACAAACACTTGGGCTCTGAACTTGTTTAGC
Source organism: Gavia stellata (assembly GCF_030936135.1). Lineage (NCBI taxonomy): Eukaryota > Metazoa > Chordata > Aves > Gaviiformes > Gaviidae > Gavia > Gavia stellata. Next base: position 28,709 of record NW_026777097.1, read on the forward strand.
CTACTAAAACTTCCAATGTACACAGCCTCTCCTGCTCAATCTGGCCAAAATTCAACACCGAAATTGCGAACGTCCAGGGATTGCTCCTACACTAAAGGTGCCAGCCCTGAAAGCTCTTGCTGGTCCTCATCTCCCACTGGTAACCTCTCAAACGAACCACAAACACTTGGGCACTGAACTTGTTTAGCCTACCAAAACTTCCAACGTACACAGCCTCTCCTGCTCAATCTGGCCAGAGCTCAACACCGAAAATGCGAACGTCCGGCGATTGCTCCTACACTAAAGGTGCCAGCCCTGAAAGCTCTTGCTGGTCCTCATCTCCCACTGGTAACCTCTCAAACGAACCACAAACACTTGGGCTCTGAACTTCTTTAGCCTACTAAAACTTCCAACGTACACAGCCTCTCCTGCTCAATCTGGCCAGAGCTCAACACCGAAATTGCGAACGTCCGGCGATTGCTCCTACACTAAAGGTGCCAGCCCTGAAAGCTCTTGCTGGTCCTCATCTCCCACTGGTAACCTCTCAAACGAACCACAAACACTTGGGCTCTGAACTTGTTTAGCCTACTAAAACTTCCAACGTACACAGCCTCTCCTGCTCAATCTGGCCAGAGCTCAACACCGAAATTGCGAACGTCCGGCGATTGCTCCTACACTAAAGGTGCCAGCCCTGAAAGCTCTTGCTGGTCCTCATCTCCCACTGGTAACCTCTCAAACGAACCACAAACACTTGGGCTCTGAACTTGTTTAGCCTACTAAAACTTCCAACGTACACAGCCTCTCCTGCTCAATCTGGCCAGAGCTCAACACCGAAATTGCGAACGTCCGGCGATTGCTCCTACACTAAAGGTGCCAGCCCTGAAAGCTCTTGCTGGTCCTCATCTCCCACTGGTAACCTCTCAAACGAACCACAAACACTTGGGCTCTGAACTTGTTTAGCCTACTAAAACTTCCAACGTACACAGCCTCTCCTGCTCAATCTGGCCAGAGCTCAACACCGAAATTGCGAACGTCCGGCGATTGCTCCTACACTAAAGGTGCCAGCCCTGAAAGCTCTTGCTGGTCCTCATCTCCCACTGGTAACCTCTCAAACGAACCACAAAACACTTGGGCTCTGAACTTGTTTAGCCTACTAAAACTTCCAACGTACACAGCCTCTCCTGCTCAATCTGGCCAGAGCTCAACACTGAAAATGCGAACGTCCGGCGATTGCTCCTACACTAAAGGTGCCAGCCCTGAAAGCTCTTGCTGGTCCTCATCTCCCACTGGTAACCTCTCAAACGAACCACAAACACTTGGGCTCTGAACTTGTTTAGCCTACTAAAACTTCCAACGTACACAGCCTCTCCTGCTCAATCTGGCCAGAGCTCAACACCGAAATTGCGAACGTCCGGCGATTGCTCCTACACTAAAGGTGCCAGCCCTGAAAGCTCTTGCTGGTCCTCATCTCCCACTGGTAACCTCTCAAACGAACCACAAACACTTGGGCTCTGAACTTGTTTAGCCTACCAAAACTTCCAACGTACACAGCCTCTCCTGCTCAATCTGGCCAAAATTCAACACCGAAATTGCGAACGTCCGGCGATTGCTCCTACAACTAAAGGTGCCAGCCCTGAAAGCTCTTGCTGGTCCTCATCTCCCACTGGTAACCTCTCAAACGAACCACAAACACTTGGGCTCTGAACTTGTTTAGCCTACTAAAACTTCCAACGTACACAGCCTCTCCTGCTCAATCTGGCCAGAGCTCAACACCGAAATTGCGAACGTCCGGCGATTGCTCCTACAAAAAGGTGCCAGCCCTGAAAGCTCTTGCTGGTCCTCATCTCCCACTGGTAACCTCTCAAACGAACTACAAACACTTGGGCTCTGAACTTGTTTAGCCTACTAAAACTTCCAACGTACACAGCCTCTCCTGCTCAATCTGGCCAGAGCTCAACACCGAAAATGCGAACGTCCAGCGATTGCTCCTACACTAAAGGTGCCAGCCCTGAAAGCTCTTGCTGGTCCTCATCTCCCACTGGTAACCTCTCAAACGAACCACAAACACTTGGGCTCTGAACTTGTTTAGCCTACCAAAACTTCCAAAGTACACAGCCTCTCCTGCTCAATCTGGCCAGAGCTCAACACCGGAATTGCGAACGTCCAGCGATTGCTCCTACACTAAAGATGCCAGCCCTGAAAGCTCTTGCTGGTCCTCATCTCCCACTGGTAACCTCTCAAACGAACCACAAACACTTGGGCTCTGAACTTGTTTAGCCTACTAAAACTTCCAACGTACACAGCCTCTCCTGCTCAATCTGGTCAGAGCTCAACATCGAAATTGCGAACGTCCGGCGATTGCTCCTACACTAAAGGTGCCAGCCCTGAAAGCTCTTGCTGGTCCTCATCTCCCACTGGTAACCTCTCAAACGAACCACAAACACTTGGGCTCTGAACTTGTTTAGCCTACTAAAACTTCCAACGTACACAGCCTCTCCTGCTCAATCTGGCCAGAGCTCAACACCGGAATTGCGAACGTCCAGGGATTGCTCCTACACTAAAGGTGCCAGCCCTGAAAGCTCTTGCTGGTCCTCATCTCCCACTGGTAACCTCTCAAACGAACCACAAACACTTGGGCTCTGAACTTGTTTAGCCTACTAAAACTTCCAACGTACACAGCCTCTCCTGCTCAATCTGGCCAGAGCTCAACACCGAAATTGCGAACGTCCGGCGATTGCTCCTACACTAAAGGTGCCAGCCCTGAAAGCTCTTGCTGGTCCTCATCTCCCACTGGTAACCTCTCAAACGAACCACAAACACTTGGGCTCTGAACTTGTTTAGCCTACTAAAACTTCCAACGTACACAGCCTCTCCTGCTCAATCTGGCCAGAGCTCAACACCGAAATGCGAACGTCCAGCGATTGCTCCTACACTAAAGGTGCCAGCCCTGAAAGCTCTTGCTGGTCCTCATCTCCCACTGGTAACCTCTCAAACGAACCACAAACACTTGGCCTCTGAACTTGTTTAGCCTACTAAAACTTCCAACGTACACAGCCTCTCCTGCTCAATCTGGCCAGAGCTCAACACCGGAATTGCGAACGTCCAGGGATTGCTCCTACACTAAAGATGCCAGCCCTGAAAGCTCTTGCTGGTCCTCATCTCCCACTGGTAACCTCTCAAACGAACCACAAACACTTGGGCTCTGAACTTGTTTAGCCTACTAAAACTTCCAACGTACACAGCCTCTCCTGCTCAATCTGGCCAGAGCTCAACACCGAAATGCGAACGTCCAGCGATTGCTCCTACACTAAAGGTGCCAGCCCTGAAAGCTCTTGCTGGTCCTCATCTCCCACTGGTAACCTCTCAAACGAACCACAAACACTTGGCCTCTGAACTTGTTTAGCCTACTAAAACTTCCAACGTACACAGCCTCTCCTGCTCAATCTGGCCAGAGCTCAACACCGGAATTGCGAACGTCCAGGGATTGCTCCTACACTAAAGATGCCAGCCCTGAAAGCTCTTGCTGGTCCTCATCTCCCACTGGTAACCTCTCAAACGAACCACAAACACTTGGGCTCTGAACATGTTTAGCCTACTAAAACTTCCAACGTACACAGCCTCTCCTGCTCAATCTGGCCAGAGCTCAACACCGGAATTGCGAACGTCCAGGGATTGCTCCTACACTAAAGGTGCCAGCCCTGAAAGCTCTTGCTGGTCCTCATCTCCCACTGGTAACCTCTCAAACGAACCACAAACACTTGGGCTCTGAACTTGTTTAGCCTACTAAAACTTCCAACGTACACAGCCTCTCCTGCTCAATCTGGCCAGAGCTCAACACCGAAAATGCGAACGTCCGGCGATTGCTCCTACACTAAAGGTGCCAGCCCTGAAAGCTCTTGCTGGTCCTCATCTCCCACTGGTAACCTCTCAAACGAACCACAAACACTTGGGCTCTGAACTTGTTTAGCCTACTAAAACTTCCAACGTACACAGCCTCTCCTGCTCAATCTGGCCAGAGCTCAACACCGAAAATGCGAACGTCCGGCGATTGCTCCTACACTAAAGGTGCCAGCCCTGAAAGCTCTTGCTGGTCCTCATCTCCCACTGGTAACCTCTCAAACGAACCACAAACACTTGGGCTCTGAACTTGTTTAGCCTACTAAAACTTCCAACGTACACAGCCTCTCCTGCTCAATCTGGCCAAAATTCAACACCGAAATTGCGAACGTCCGGCGATTGCTCCTACACTAAAGGTGCCAGCCCTGAAAGCTCTTGCTGGTCCTCATCTCCCACTGGTAACCTCTCAAACGAACCACAAACACTTGGGCTCTGAACTTGTTTAGCCTACTAAAACTTCCAACGTACACAGCCACTCCTGCTCAATCTGGCCAGAGCTCAACACCGAAATTGCGAACGTCCGGCGATTGCTCCTACACTAAAGGTGCCAGCCCTGAAAGCTCTTGCTGGTCCTCATCTCCCACTGGTAACCTCTCAAACGAACCACAAACACTTGGGCTCTGAACTTGTTTAGCCTACTAAAACTTCCAACGTACACAGCCTCTCCTGCTCAATCTGGCCAAAATTCAACACCGAAATTGCGAACGTCCGGCGATTGCTCCTACACTAAAGGTGCCAGCCCTGAAAGCTCTTGCTGATCCTCATCTCCCACTGGTAACCTCTCAAACGAACCACAAACACTTGGGCTCGGAACTTGTTTAGCGTACTAAAACTTCCAACGTACACAGCCTCTCCTGCTCAATCTGGCCAGAGCTCAACACCGAAATTGCGAACGTCCGGCGATTGCTCCTACACTAAAGGTGCCAGCCCTGAAAGCTCTTGCTGGTCCTCATCTCCCACTGGTAACCTCTCAAACGAACCACAAACACTTGGGCTCTGAACTTGTTTAGCCTACTAAAACTTCCAACGTACACAGCCTCTCCTGCTCAATCTGGCCAAAATTCAACACCGAAATTGCGAACGTCCGGCGATTGCTCCTACACTAAAGGTGCCAGCCCTGAAAGCTCTTGCTGATCCTCATCTCCCACTGGTAACCTCTCAAACGAACCACAAACACTTGGCCTCTGAACTTGTTTAGCCTACTAAAACTTCCAACGTACACAGCCTCTCCTGCTCAATCTGGCCAGAGCTCAACACCGAAATTGCGAACGTCCGGCGATTGCTCCTACACTAAAGGTGCCAGCCCTGAAAGCTCTTGCTGGTCCTCATCTCCCACTGGTAACCTCTCAAACGAACCACAAACACTTGGGCTCTGAACTTTTTTAGCCTACCAAAACTTCCAACGTACACAGCCTCTCCTGCTCAATCTGGCCAGAGCTCAACACCGAAAATGCGAACGTCCGGCGATTGCTCCTACACTAAAGGTGCCAGCCCTGAAAGCTCTTGCTGGTCCTCATCTCCCACTGGTAACCTCTCAAACGAACCACAAACACTTGGGCTCTGAACTTGTTTAGCCTACTAAAACTTCCAACGTACACAGCCTCTCCTGCTCAATCTGGCCAGAGCTCAACACCGGAATTGCGAACGTCCGGCGATTGCTCCTACACTAAAGATGCCAGCCCTGAAAGCTCTTGCTGGTCCTCATCTCCCACTGGTAACCTCTCAAACGAACCACAAACACTTGGGCTCTGAACTTGTTTAGCCTACTAAAACTTCCAACGTACACAGCCTCTCCTGCTCAATCTGGCCAGAGCTCAACACCGAATTGCGAACGTCCAGGGATTGCTCCTACACTAAAGGTGCCAGCCCTGAAAGCTCTTGCTGGTCCTCATCTCCCACTGGTAACCTCTCAAACGAACCACAAACACTTGGGCTCTGAACTTGTTTAGCCTACTAAAACTTCCAATGTACACAGCCTCTCCTGCTCAATCTGGCCAGAGCTCAACACCGAAATTGCGAACGTCCGGCGATTGCTCCTACACTAAAGGTGCCAGCCCTGAAAGCTCTTGCTGGTCCTCATCTCCCACTGGTAACCTCTCAAACGAACCACAAACACTTGGGCTCTGAACTTGTTTAGCCTACTAAAACTTCCAACGTACACAGCCTCTCCTGCTCAATCTGGCCAGAGCTCAACACCGACATTGCGAACGTCCGGCGATTGCTCCTACACTAAAGGTGCCAGCCCTGAAAGCTCTTGCTGGTCCTCATCTCCCACTGGTAACCTCTCAAACGAACCACAAACACTTGGGCTCTGAACTTGTTTAGCCTACTAAAACTTCCAACGTACACAGCCTCTCCTGCTCAATCTGGCCAAAATTCAACACCGAAATTGCGAACGTCCGGCGATTGCTCCTACACTAAAGGTGCCAGCCCTGAAAGCTCTTGCTGATCCTCATCTCCCACTGGTAACCTCTCAAACGAACCACAAACACTTGGGCTCTGAACTTGTTTAGCCTACTAAAACTTCCAACGTACACAGCCTCTCCTGCTCAATCTGGCCAGAGCTCAACACCGAAATTGCGAACGTCCGGCGATTGCTCCTACACTAAAGGTGCCAGCCCTGAAAGCTCTTGCTGGTCCTCATCTCCCACTGGTAACCTCTCAAACGAACCACAAACACTTGGGCTCTGAACTTGTTTAGCCTACTAAAACTTCCAACGTACACAGCCTCTCCTGCTCAATCTGGCCAGAGCTCAACACCGGAATTGCGAACGTCCAGGGATTGCTCCTACACTAAAGGTGCCAGCCCTGAAAGCTCTTGCTGGTCCTCATCTCCCACTGGTAACCTCTCAAACGAACCACAAACACTTGGGCTCTGAACTTGTTTAGCCTACGAAAACTTCCAACGTACACAGCCTCTCCTGCTCAATCTGGCCAAAATTCAACACCGAAATTGCGAAAGTCCGGCGATTGCTCCTACACTAAAGGTGCCAGCCCTGAAAGCTCTTGCTGGTCCTCATCTCCCACTGGTAACCTCTCAAACGAACCACAAACACTTGGGCTCTGAACTTGTTTAGCCTACTAAAACTTCCAACGTACACAGCCTCTCCTGCTCAATCTGGCCAGAGCTCAACACCGAAAATGCGAACGTCCGGCGATTGCTCCTACACTAAAGGTGCCAGCCCTGAAAGCTCTTGCTGGTCCTCATCTCCCACTGGTAACCTCTCAAACGAACCACAAACACTTGGGCTCTGAACTTGTTTAGCCTACTAAAACTTCCAACGTACACAGCCTCTCCTGCTCAATCTGGCCAGAGCTCAACACCGAAATTGCGAACGTCCGGCGATTGCTCCTACACTAAAGGTGCCAGCCCTGAAAGCTCTTGCTGGTCCTCATCTCCCACTGGTAACCTCTCAAACGAACCACAAACACTTGGGCTCTGAACTTGTTTAGCCTACCAAAACTTCCAACGTACACAGCCTCTCCTGCTCAATCTGGCCAGAGCTCAACACCGAAAATGCGAACGTCCGGCGATTGCTCCCTACACTAAAGGTGCCAGCCCTGAAAGCTCTTGCTGATCCTCATCTCCCACTGGTAACCTCTCAAACGAACCACAAACACTTGGGCTCTGAACTTGTTTAGCCTACTAAAACTTCCAACGTACACAGCCTCTCCTGCTCAATCTGGCCAGAGCTCAACACCGAAATTGCGAACGTGCGGCGATTGCTCCCACACTAAAGGTGCCAGCCCTGAAAGCTCTTGCTGGTCCTCATCTCCCACTGGTAACCTCTCAAACGAACCACAAACACTTGGGCTCTGAACTTGTTTAGCCTACTAAAACTTCCAACGTACACAGCCTCTCCTGCTCAATCTGGCCAGAGCTCAACACCGGAATTGCGAACGTCCAGCGATTGCTCCTACACTAAAGGTGCCAGCCCTGAAAGCTCTTGCTGGTCCTCATCTCCCACTGGTAACCTCTCAAACGAACCACAAACACTTGGGCTCTGAACTTGTTTAGCCTACCAAAACTTCCAACGTACACAGCCTCTCCTGCTCAATCTGGCCAGAGCTCAACACCGAAAATGCGAACGTCCGGCGATTGCTCCTACACTAAAGGTGCCAGCCCTGAAAGCTCTTGCTGGTCCTCATCTCCCACTGGTAACCTCTCAAACGAACCACAAACACTTGGGCTCTGAACTTGTTAGCCTACCAAAACTTCCAACGTACACAGCCTCTCCTGCTCAATCTGGCCAGAGCTCAACACCGAAAATGCGAACGTCCGGCGATTGCTCCTACACTAAAGGTGCCAGCCCTGAAAGCTCTTGCTGGTCCTCATCTCCCACTGGTAACCTCTCAAACGAACCACAAACACTTGGGCTCTGAACTTGTTTAGGCTACTAAAACTTCCAATGTACACAGCCTCTCCTGCTCAATCTGGCCAGAGCTCAACACCGAAATTGCGAACGTCCGGCGATTGCTCCTACACTAAAGGTGCCAGCCCTGAAAGCTCTTGCTGGTCCTCATCTCCCACTGGTAACCTCTCAAACGAACCACAAACACTTGGGCTCTGAACTTGTTTAGCCTACTAAAACTTCCAACGTACACAGCCTCTCCTGCTCAATCTGGCCAAAATTCAACACCGAAATTGCGAACGTCCGGCGATTGTTCCTACACTAAAGGTGCCAGCCCTGAAAGCTCTTGCTGATCCTCATCTCCCACTGGTAACCTCTCAAACGAACCACAAACACTTGGGCACTGAACTTGTTTAGCCTACCAAAACTTCCAACGTACACAGCCTCTCCTGCTCAATCTGGCCAGAGCTCAACACCGGAATTGCGAACGTCCGGCGATTGCTCCTACACTAAAGGTGCCAGCCCTGAAAGCTCTTGCTGGTCCTCATCTCCCACTGGTAACCTCTCAAACGAACCACAAACACTTGGGCTCTGAACTTGTTTAGCCTACTAAAACTTCCAATGTACACAGCCTCTCCTGCTCAATCTGGCCGAAATTCAACACCGAAATTGCGAACGTCCGGTGATTGCTCCTACACTAAAGGTGCCAGCCCTGAAAGCTCTTGCTGGTCCTCATCTCCCACTGGTAACCTCTCAAACGAACCACAAACACTTGGGCACTGAACTTGTTTAGCCTACCAAAACTTCCAACGTACACAGCCTCTCCTGCTCAATCTGGCCAGAGCTCAACACCGAAAATGCGAACGTCCGGCGATTGCTCCTACACTAAAGGTGCCAGCCCTGAAAGCTCTTGCTGGTCCTCATCTCCCACTGGTAACCTCTCAAACGAACCACAAACACTTGGGCTCTGAACTTGTTTAGGCTACTAAAACTTCCAACGTACACAGCCTCTCCTGCTCAATCTGGCCAGAGCTCAACACTGGAATTGCGAACGTCCGGCGATTGCTCCTACACTAAAGGTGCCAGCCCTGAAAGCTCTTGCTGGTCCTCATCTCCCACTGGTAACCTCTCAAACGAACCACAAACACTTGGGCTCTGAACCTGTTTAGCCTACTAAAACTTCCAACGTACACAGCCTCTCCTGCTCAATCTGGCCAGAGCTCAACACCGAAATTGCGAACGTCCGGCGATTGCTCCCACACTAAAGGTGCCAGCCCTGAAAGCTCTTGCTGGTCCTCATCTCCCACTGGTAACCTCTCAAACGAACCACAAACACTTGGGCTCTGAACTTGTTTAGCCTACTAAAACTTCCAACGTACACAGCCTCTCCTGCTCAATCTGGCCAAAATTCAACACCGAAATTGCGAACGTCCGGCGATTGCTCCTACACTAAAGGTGCCAGCCCTGAAAGCTCTTGCTGATCCTCATCTCCCACTGGTAACCTCTCAAACGAACCACAAACACTTGGGCTCTGAACTTGTTTAGCCTACTAAAACTTCCAACGTACACAGCCTCTCCTGCTCAATCTGGCCAGAGCTCAACACCGAAATTGCGAACGTCCGGCGATTGCTCCTACACTAAAGGTGCCAGCCCTGAAAGCTCTTGCTGGTCCTCATCTCCCACTGGTAACCTCGTCAAACGAACCACAAACACTTGGGCTCTGAACTTGTTTAGCCTACTAAAACTTCCAACGTACACAGCCTCTCCTGCTCAATCTGGCCAGAGCTCAACACCGGAATTGCGAACGTCCAGGGATTGCTCCTACACTAAAGGTGCCAGCCCTGAAAGCTCTTGCTGGTCCTCATCTCCCACTGGTAACCTCTCAAACGAACCACAAACACTTGGGCTCTGAACTTGTTTAGCGTACTAAAACTTCCAACGTACACAGCCTCTCCTGCTCAATCTGGCCAGAGCTCAACACCGAAAATGCGAACGTCCAGGGATTGCTCCTACACTAAAGGTGCCAGCCCTGAAAGCTCTTGCTGGTCCTCATCTCCCACTGGTAACCTCTCAAACGAACCACAAACACTTGGGCTCTGAACTTGTTTAGCCTACTAAAACTTCCAACGTACACAGCCTCTCCTGCTCAATCTGGCCAGAGCTCAACACCGAAATTGCGAACGTCCGGCGATTGCTCCCACACTAAAGGTGCCAGCCCTGAAAGCTCTTGCTGGTCCTCATCTCCCACTGGTAACCTCTCAAACGAACCACAAACACTTGGGCTCTGAACTTGTTTAGCCTACTAAAACTTCCAACGTACACAGCCTCTCCTGCTCAATCTGGCCAGAGCTCAACACCGGAATTGCGAACGTCCAGGGATTGCTCCTACACTAAAGGTGCCAGCCCTGAAAGCTCTTGCTGGTCCTCATCTCCCACTGGTAACCTCTCAAACGAACCACAAACACTTGGGCTCTGAACTTGTTTAGCCTACTAAAACTTCCAACGTACACAGCCTCTCCTGCTCAATCTGGCCAGAGCTCTACACCGAAAATGCGAACGTCCGGCGATTGCTCCTACACTAAAGGTGCCAGCCCTGAAAGCTCTTGCTGGTCCTCATCTCCCACTGGTAACCTCTCAAACGAACCACAAACACTTGGGCTCTGAACTTGTTTAGCCTACCAAAACTTCCAACGTACACAGCCTCTCCTGCTCAATCTGGCCAGAGCTCAACACCGAAAATGCGAATGTCCGGCGATTGCTCCTACACTAAAGGTGCCAGCCCTGAAAGCTCTTGCTGGTCCTCATCTCCCACTGGTAACCTCTCAAACGAACCACAAACACTTGGGCTCTGAACTTGTTTAGCCTACTAAAACTTCCAACGTACACAGCCTCTCCTGCTCAATCTGGCCAAAATTCAACACCGAAAATGCGAACGTCCGGCGATTGCTCCTACACTAAAGGTGCCAGCCCTGAAAGCTCTTGCTGGTCCTCATCTCCCACTGGTAACCTCTCAAACGAACCACAAACACTTGGGCTCTGAACTTGTTTAGCCTACTAAAACTTCCAACGTACACAGCCTCTCCTGCTCAATCTGGCCAGAGCTCAACACCGAAATTGCGAACGACGGCGATTACTCCTACACTAAAGGTGCCAGCCCTGAAAGCTCTTGCTGGTCCTCATCTAACACTGGTAACCTCTCAAACGAACCACAAACACTTGGGCTCTGAACTTGTTTAGCCTACCAAAACTTCCAACGTACACAGCCTCTCCTGCTCAATCTGGCCAGAGCTCAACACCGAAAATGCGAACGTCCGGCGATTGCTCCTACACTAAAGGTGCCAGCCCTGAAAGCTCTTGCTGGTCCTCATCTCCCACTGGTAACCTCTCAAACGAACCACAAACACTTGGGCTCTGAACTTGTTTAGCCTACTAAAACTTCCAATGTACACAGCCTCTCCTGCTCAATCTGGCCAGAGCTCAACACCGAAATTGCGAACGTCCGGCGATTGCTCCTACACTAAAGGTGCCAGCCCTGAAAGCTCTTGCTGGTCCTCATCTCCCACTGGTAACCTCTCAAACGAACCACAAACACTTGGGCTCTGAACTTGTTTAGCCTACTAAAACTTCCAACGTACACAGCCTCTCCTGCTCAATCTGGCCAAAATTCAACACCGAAAATGCGAACGTCCGGCGATTGCTCCTACACTAAAGGTGCCAGCCCTGAAAGCTCTTGCTGGTCCTCATCTCCCACTGGTAACCTCTCAAACGAACCACAAACACTTGGGCTCTGAACTTGTTTAGCCTACCAAAACTTCCAACGTACACAGCCTCTCCTGCTCAATCTGGCCAGAGCTCAACACCGAAAATGCGAACGTCCGGCGATTGCTCCTACACTAAAGGTGCCAGCCCTGAAAGCTCTTGCTGGTCCTCATCTCCCACTGGTAACCTCTCAAACGAACCACAAACACTTGGGCTCTGAACTTGTTTAGCCTACTAAAACTTCCAACGTACACAGCCTCTCCTGCTCAATCTGGCCAGAGCTCAACACCGGAATTGCGAACGTCCGGCGATTGCTCCTACACTAAAGGTGCCAGCCCTGAAAGCTCTTGCTGGTCCTCATCTCCCACTGGTAACCTCTCAAACGAACCACAAACACTTGGGCTCTGAACTTGTTTAGCCTACTAAAACTTCCAACGTACACAGCCTCTCCTGCTCAATCTGGCCAGAGCTCAACACCGGAATTGCGAACGTCCAGCGATTGCTCCTACACTAAAGGTGCCAGCCCTGAAAGCTCTTGCTGGTCCTCATCTCCCACTGGTAACCTCTCAAACGAACCACAAACACTTGGGCTCTGAACTTGTTTAGCCTACTAAAACTTCCAACGTACACAGCCTCTCCTGCTCAATCTGGCCAGAGCTCAACACCGAAAATGCGAACGTCCGGCGATTGCTCCTACACTAAAGGTGCCAGCCCTGAAAGCTCTTGCTGGTCCTCATCTCCCACTGGTAACCTCTCAAACGAACCACAAACACTTGGGCTCTGAACTTGTTTAGCCTACCAAAACTTCCAACGTACACAGCCTCTCCTGCTCAATCTGGCCAGAGCTCAACACCGAAAATGCGAACGTCCGGCGATTGCTCCTACACTAAAGGTGCCAGCCCTGAAAGCTCTTGCTGGTCCTCATCTCCCACTGGTAACCTCTCAAACGAACCACAAACACTTGGGCTCTGAACTTGTTTAGCCTACTAAAACTTCCAACGTACACAGCCTCTCCTGCTCAATCTGGCCAGAGCTCAACACCGAAATTGAGAACGTCCGGCGATTGCTCCCACACTAAAGGTGCCAGCCCTGAAAGCTCTTGCTGGTCCTCATCTCCCACTGGTAACCTCTCAAACGAACCACAAACACTTGGGCTCTGAACTTGTTTAGCGTACTAAAACTTCCAACGTACACAGCCTCTCCTGCTCAATCTGGCCAGAGCTCAACACCGAAATTGCGAACGTCCGGCGATTGCTCCTACACTAAAGATGCCAGCCCTGAAAGCTCTTGCTGGTCCTCGTCTCCCACTGGTAACCTCTCAAACGAACCACAAACACTTGGGCTCTGAACTTGTTTAGCCTACTAAAACTTCCAACGTACACAGCCTCTCCTGCTCAATCTGGCCAAAATTCAACACCGAAATTGCGAACGTCCGGCGATTGCTCCTACACTAAAGGTGCCAGCCCTGAAAGCTCTTGCTGGTCCTCATCTCCCACTGGTAACCTCTCAAAAGAACCACAAACACTTGGGCTCTGAACTTGTTTAGCCTACTAAAACTTCCAACGTACACAGCCTCTCCTGCTCAATCTGGCCAGAGCTCAACACCGAAAATGCGAACGTCCAGGGATTGCTCCTACACTAAAGGTGCCAGCCCTGAAAGCTCTTGCTGGTCCTCATCTCCCACTGGTAACCTCTCAAACGAACCACAAACACTTGGGCTCTGAACTTGTTTAGCCTACTAAAACTTCCAACGTACACAGCCTCTCCTGCTCAATCTGGCCAGAGCTCAACACCGAAATTGCGAACGTCCAGCGATTGCTCCTACACTAAAGGTGCCAGCCCTGAAAGCTCTTGCTGGTCCTCATCTCCCACTGGTAACCTCTCAAACGAACCACAAACAA
>NW_026777098.1:0-44677 GCF_030936135.1 Gavia stellata
TGCTGGCGGATCTGTAAGGACGCTTTCCGAAGAGTGCGAGGGCTCTCGATCCCCGGGGGGTAAGCAATCGGGAAAGGAAGGCGAGAGACAGGCGTGGGTGAGTCGAGGCCTGCTGGTCAAACTAAAGGGCAAGAGGGAAGCGATCGTGCCCCTGTACTCGGCCCTGGTGAGGCCGCACCTCGAATGCTGTGTTCCGTTTTGGGCCCCTCACTACAAGAAGGACACTGAGGTGCTGGAGCGTGCCCAGAGAAGGGCCGTGAAGCTGGTGAGGGGGTCTGGAGCACGAGCCTCACGAGGAGCGGCTGAGGGAGCTGGGGTTGTTCAGTCTGGAGAAGAGGAGGCTGAGGGGAGACCTTATCGCTCTCTACAACTGCCTGAAAAGGGGGTTGTGGTGAGGTGGGTGGTGGTCTCTTCTCCCAAGCGACAAGCGGTAGGACGAGAGGAAACGGCCTCGAGTTGCATCAGCAACGCCGGTAGCCCCTCTGGGATGACCTATTTAAGAAGGGCTAAAAATGCTGCGCAGAAGCTGTGATAGAGAAAACGTCAGTGTGAAACAGCCCTGGAGACGGTGTGTAGCTATGTGGTTTGGTTTGTGTTGTGTCCCTGTCCACCCCCGCCCCATCGTTCGTTGTCCTGGCTCCTGTCCCTGTTGTTTCATTCCTCCCTCCCTGCCCTGTTCTTTGTTGCTTTTTTGTCTTTCTTTCTCTTTCTCTCTCTCTCTCTGTCCGGCTCCCTGTCCCTCTTCTTTTTTCCTCCCTCTCTGTCATGCTGCCCATCGCGGGTTTTTTTCTGCATCTCCGTCCTGCTCCCCGTCCTTCTTTGTCAGTCCCTGTCCCGCTCCCTCTCCCTCTTTCTGCTGCCTCGCTTCCTGTCTGCCTGCCGCTTCTTTCTCCATCTCTGTTGGGCTCCCTGTCTTTCTGTCGCTGGCCCAGTCCCTGCCTCACGCTTTCTCGCTACACCCCCGCTGCCCAGCCGGCTGCCGCTTTTCTCACGCCACCCTCCCCCGGCTTCTAGCGTCCCGCACCCCGCTGCTCCTCTTCGGCGGCCTTCACCTCTGCCCAGGAGCCGGTAGACCGACTGACGGTCTCTTCCCTGCCGGGTGATGAGTGTGGCTCCCGAAACGACTGCCGAGGTGTCCAGGGCAGGGGGAGCGGTGGGGGCCCGGAGCAAGACTGGCTCCCGGACTGGGTTATGTGTGTGACCGGATAAACCCCTCGCCATCTCTTTGCACTCCGGGCTGCCTTTGCACTCCCTTTGCACTGGCTGAGGGCCTGCGACAGAGGCCCCGGGGACGAGGTGACATGCCGTGAGGGTGGGGCCGTGGCCCCTGTTCCCGCTGGGCTCCTTCCGACTGGGGGCTGGGGGCTGGGGGCTGGGGCTGCTGGTGCCCCAGGTGGGGCCAGTGAGGCTGCTGGTGCCCCAGGTGGGGCCAGTGAGGCTGCTGGTGATGGGCCCCTCCCTGTAAAGGGGCTGCTGGGGAGGGGCTGCCGCCGGTGCTGCCCTGCCCCGGGTGGCCGTGGCGGGGTCGGTGTGAGCCGCCAGGAGGAGCGGAGCGGAGCGGTCGCCGAGCGTGGCCAGGCTGCGGCTGCGGCGCGGGAGAAAAGGTGAGCGGGCAGGGCGTCCCTTTTGGACCCCGAACGTCCCGGGGGTGGGGGGGGGCGCCTCTGCCGAGTGCCGGGCGGGTGCGGGGGGTTCGCTGGGGGCCAGGGAGCCCCTGCGGAGGGAGGGGCACTGGGTCTGGTGGCGGGGCTGCGCAGTGGACCGGCGGTTCCCGGGGAAAGCCCCGAGGAAGGTGGCGGGGCCGGCGGGGGCTCATGTCGGATGCAAGGGGAAGCGGCGGGGCCGCGGCGGCTGAAGGGGGGGGCGGGCCGCCGCCGTGTCGGAGCCGGAGCCGGAGCCGGTTGCCGCGCCGTGCCGGAGCCGGGGCGGCTGGGGGGGCCGCGCCGTGCCGGAGCCGGATCCGTATCCGGGGGGGCCGCGCCGTGCCGGAGCCGGGGCAGCCCGGAGCGGCGCTGGCGAGCGCGGGGCTGCGCTCGCGTCTCGGCGGGTCTTCCGCGTGCGGCGGAGGGCGGGTACGGTGTCCCTGCAGGGTCAGAAAGCATGGCGGGCTGCCTGTGGCGGCACGCCGGAAGCAGCGCGTCGGCTGGGGTGCTTCAGCGGAGCACGCCGGGAGGCGTAGTCTTCCGGCAGGGGGGCTGCCGGGCGGCCATGCTGGTGTTTGCCAGTGCATGCCGGGAGGTGTAGTTTTTGCGGACTCGGCTGCCGGGCAGCCGCGGCTGCTCTCGGGGCGCGTGCCGGGAGACGCAGTCCTTGCTACCGGCGGGGCCCCCGCTGCGCGGCGCGAGGTGTCGTTTTTGTTGCCGCTTTCGTGTGGTTTTCTGCCGGCTTCCAGCGGTGCCCGCTTCCCGGCAAGCGGCACCGCGGCTTGGGCGCCGCGCATGCGCGGAGGGTGCTGCTGTGCTCCACGTTGCCGTCCGCCGCTACGGGCGACGCGATGCCGCGGTGCCTGCGGGGTGATGCCCCCGCGCCCGTTGCTGCCCCCCGGTAAGGAAACGCCGCCGCCCGAGGTGCGCGGTGCCGGTGGGCGCTCGGGGCGCCAAGCAGGGTCCTGCAGCGGCGGCACTGCAGCCCGGCGTTGGCGCATCAGCAGTGGCCCCTCCGGCGCATGCGTGGTGCCCGAGAGCAGCATGGCGGCGCGGCGGGGTAAGGGCCGGGGCCGGGGGTAAGGCATGGCGGCGCGGCGGGTAAGGGCCTGGCTGTGGGCAGGGGCCTGCTGCGGCTGAAGCGGAGAGGCTGGAGAAAGGTAAATAGGAAGAAATCGAGTGCCGTCCAGCTGGCAGCTGCCTCTCCCGCTGCAGGCAAGAGAGATCTCTGCTCTCCCCCGTGCGGAAGGATCCCTCTTTGTAGTTCCACGGGAGACCAGACCGCCGGTGTGCGCCTGCAGGGTCTGTACGCGTCACCAAAAGCACGGTACGGCCGCGTAGCGCGTGAGAGTGAGCGAGGCTACGCGTCTAGGAAGCCTCGTCTCGTAAGCCACAAAGAGCGGCTGAACTGAAGAATCGGTGCAAGCATTTACTTTGACGTTTTGCGCGCTTCCGCTAAGGAAGCGTGTTGGGGGAAAATAATCTGTGTAACAGCTTACAAAACTTACAAACTTACACCAACTTACAAAACATACTAGTATGAAACACCCCCTCAACGTCAGAAGATGTTCGGTTTTCGGTAAGAGTTAGTAAATGGAGACTAAAAGCCTGCGAGATGCTTCTTGTTGAAGAAGGTCTTTCAAAAGCACCTCTGAATATCAAAGGCAGGGAGCTCTATGAAAGGAGTCTTGAAGCAGGTGTAATTGGGAACATTTGACATTTAAACGGGCACTAAGCCAACTGGTTTGGGGCCAAAAGCAGAAGCCGGTTTGGCTGGTTTTGCGGGTGGTGGGTGGGTGGGTGGAGGGCATTGGGGGCTGCAGAGGAAAGCAGGGGTGTGGACAAGGTGCGTGGGCCCTCCCTGGAGGTGGGGGTCTGGTAGTGTCGGAGCCTGAAGTTCGGCAGGCTGGCGTGCACCAGGCTGAACTCAATGTTTGAGGTGGTCTCGGGCGGGAAGGGTGCTTTTCAGACCCCGCACGCCCTCTTTGAGTCCAGCTCTTCTTTGTACGCCGCTTAGTATAGTTATTCGCTAATGAATGATACAAACTAATTAATATTTATACAACGTACAAGGATGGTGTTTAAGAATGTTTCCTTTCAGGTAAAAGAATGGACTTTCATCTACGATAGATTAAGAGCTGCGCGTTATCTTCTTTAGGGTCGAGTCTTTCTCTTCTGTTTGTTCGTGCCGATTTTATGGGCAAGTTGGAAATAGCCTTTTATTTTTATATGCATAACTAAATTTTCAGTAACACGTGGTGTCAGTATAGTTAACTTCTGAGCACCTAGATGCCAGTAGAAATGTCATGAATTAAACATGATGGAAACTGATACTTAAGCTCGATTTTTTTTTTTTTTTTTTTTTTTTTCCTCCTTTTTGAAATTTGGTTTTTCCCCCCACTATAGAGTGTTGATGGCATGCTGTCCCGTGGCTCAATCCTCATTCTATTCAGTGGAGTCTTCAATCTAGGACTTCTCAGTTAAGAAGTTTGTCCTTCCGAAAAAGGACTAGTCTCTCATAGGATTGAGGTATAGACTTGGAGAGAGTCGCTTAAGTACGTGATCAGAATTAAAGCCAAATTTCACTTAATGTTGCTGCTGTTCATTCATTAATTTCCCCACTACTCCCTCATGGTTGGGAGCTGTGAATCGTAATTTTTTTTTCCAGTCTCTTAACACATTTTGTTTCCCTCCCCCCAAGATAGGCCTATGCTTAAAAGCTAATTAGTTTCCTCAGCGAGGCATAGGTCAGTAAGATGGAGTTATGTTCATTAAAACCATAAAGATGACACCGGTCTTAGAGATTTGGACTATTTCTGAACACGTATTCGTTGCGTGCAAAGGTCATCGGATACAGACCATCTGCGCTTCATGCTCTGACAAGACAGTATGCTGGGAATGAGCACCGACAGAAAACAAAGCAACCAACCGCAAGGTCGTGGTTTCGTTTTTGTTGTTGGTTGGTTGGGGTTTTGTGGGTCTTTTTAAGAGCGCGGTGTTGACTGGTGCCAGCCTGCAGAGCTCTTTTGCTGCCTGATCTCTCCTTTACTTCTCTTCGCTCCTCTTTCGTGGCTGTAATTTTCGTTTGGATCATTTAGAAGAAGCGATTAAGTTACTTGCCTGTGTAAATGTGCTGGTGCTACCAGGAAGGTAAATGCTTGAACCGGTAGTGGGTAACTTGGCTACAGGCAGAATTTCTGAAGGAAGAACGACGACGACGGGAAGCAAAGAGCGAGTTACCAGCAACTTGCGCCTGTCGGACTCCTCAAAGGTTATTGCCCAGTGTTGTTTGGCAGTATGTTCCAAGTGGCTATTTTTGGTAAGCCTAAACTTTCTGGGAATTCAGGGTTGTGCGTGGAAAAACACGTGCTTCTGTCTGTGTCCCGCTATGTAAATCGCGTCAGTCAATGGGATGTCCAGTGGCAGGGCTGTTCTTCCGTACTCTCGATATTGCTCTAGTGGCGTTGTGATATTTAGGACCTAAGAGATGGGTTTAGGAATGGGAGGAGAATGCCTGTTTTCTGTAAGGGCTGTGAATGCTGGCCCTTTCCTCTGTCTGCTGCTTTCCTGTGCACGAGATGAAGCTGTTTATTTTTCTCCCTTGTTCCTGGCCTAAATGTTGCTGCGGCTGTCGCTGCTGCGGGGCTTGCAATTTGTGTTACTGCGTGTTTGTACAGTTCTCGTTGCGGATCGTTTCTGCGGTGGCGAAATGTCAAGATGCGGTTGTTCGGTTTAAAGGTTCAGAAAGCGTCATCGGCGACTCCCGGCGTAGGTGCAACTAATCCGGCGCGTGCAGCTGCGCTCGCAGGAATGCTCAGCGGCTCCTCGTGAAAACAGCGAGGTGTGTGGACATCCACAGGGTCGTGCTCTGGGTCTTTGTATTTTTGCTGTGGGACGACGGAATAGAGCGTGTGCCTTAGATCTAAGGACAGTCAAAAGCTGGGAGGGACCCTAAGCAGGTTTGGTGGCACAAGCGCAGCTTTGAAAAGATCGTGGACCGTTTGGAGAAACGGCCGGGACAAAATCATTCCTTTTTTTCAACGAGGCGGCTGACAAGGACAGCTGTGTTGCTGTACTCTTTTAGCAAAAATATTCCGCTTGGGATGTATAAGGTGAGGGAAGTCTTCGCTATGCCGTGGAAGGACAAGACAGATGGAAAGAATCCACAGCGGTCTGCAAGTACAAGGTACGTCTACGACGTGTGTCCGCGTTGTTCCTAAGGTATTTGTAGTATGGCTTTAAGGTTGACGTTAAGAAAGTACCAACTCTCCTCCTATAGTTTTTGCGTTAAAAGTTTTAACGCGAGTACTAACAAGAAGGTCCGTTCTGGAGCGTATTACGCCTATGCAAAGCTTGCTTCCCTCCCTTTATTTTCTCTTGCTGAAAGCGTAATCGTCTGTTTCTGTGCGCTTACTATGAAATGATAACCGTGAAAATAATTTTGTACCAAAAGAGGAAAGAAGCTGTTCGTAAGAGTTCAGATGTTTGGAGGAGACGGACTTTGTTTTAATGATAAAAGCTTTAGGCTTTTTCAGTCAGTAAGTTTTTAAAGTATCATTGTAGTAGTACTCGTAACCTTACTGAGATGCGTGCATCTGTACTAAAGCGGTCGAGGTCAAAGAGAGACGCGGACAAATCGGCGTCGCTTCCGTGGGTTTTCCAGGCTTTCCCAAGAAGCATTAGCAGCCTTGCAACTGGTGACGTCGAGTCCTGATGCGCTTTTGGTGAGTTACTGCTTCAGTGACGTCCTTTTTCCTTCGCCTACGGCGTGTAATTTCTTTGCTTCGGTCGGAAAGAGATTTTCCGGCATCGAAATCTTTCTCGTTCAAAGAAGTTGCATTTATTGAACTTCCTCTCGGAGCGGAACTTCAGAGGTGGTGTGCTTGGCAGTAGAAGTCATCAGCAACAAGACTTTTCACTCTCTCTCCAAAAAAAAAAAAACCCCCAAAAAAAACCAAACCAAAACCCCCCAAAAAAGGTCCATTTTCTTCCAGAGACCCGAGCGTAGTCTAGCGCGGCTTCCAAAAGTTGATGGCGTCGCTGGTCTGCAGGTTCTCAGTTGTAACAGTCGAGATACCATAAAAACGTGTTCCTCCGCATGCTTCGGTGCAGCCAAAAGCATTGGCAAATTCGCCAGTCCTTTTCGGATAGCCTTATGTATTGAAGCACTGGGGATTTAATTTTTCCTTTTCAAAGCGAAACTGTATGGGTGACTTCTTATCTCGCCGATTTTTCTGTCATCAGTGAAACTTTTTTTTTTTTAAAAAAAGTTACAATTGTATCGTTTAAAAACCGGACTTGGATTGTTTAAACTGTAAGTGCCAAATAGCTGTAGCATACGATTGACTAGGTGTATTTAAGCAGGTAGGTGTTTGTTCTAAATCTTTAAAAAGAAGAGGCCGTAGAAGGTTACGGGGCTCTTTTGCAGTATTTTGACGGAGCGCTCTGAAGCACTTGGCGTCCGTCTCGCTTTCAGTGGCGCGTTTCCCTGGCAGTTCAGTAGCGTCTCTCGGGCAGTGCAGCTGGCCGGATGTCCCTCCTAATTGCGTGACGCACAGAGAACAAAGCCCTAGTCAAACTGTGTGCATTTTGCGGCTAGACAGTTTAATGGTATCAATTCACAGCGATGCGAGACAAATTAAAAGTATTTGATTTTCCTTTTGCATTGCAGTATACGTATTTTTCCTGGACGGATGTAGACATCCACACACCTTCTGTTATCAAGTGAATTACTGAAATTTATTCTTTTTATTTTCCTCTTTTTGAAGTTTTACCCTTCACTTCCAATTTTATGGGCCGAGCAAGCGGGATGTGCAGCAGCAGGGCAAGGGCAAGGGCCGGGGACGTTTGTGGTCCAGGGCAGCCCGTCCCGGCACTGGAACGGAGGTGGAGCATCGCAGAGCAGAGCCCGAGCAAAAGACGTGGCACCATCCTCTGGCACGCTCCGTGGGGCAGCTGCCGGCCTGGGGGACGGGGTCCGAGGGGACTGCAACCCTTTGGGGGGGCCACCCCCCCCTTTGTTTGTCTAGCAGAGCCCCCCTTGTGGGGGGGCATGTACATACGTGAATGACATTATTAAAGGAATGAGCTGCTGGTTGGGGCAGTTTCCCTTGTTTTGTGTCTTTTTTTTTTTGGGGGGGGGGGGTGTTTGTGAATAAAAAGGGTGGGGTTGGAGGGGTCTGGGGGGTGTGATGGGGTGCCCCAAATGACACCAGAGGCAGGGGGGGGGTCGGTGGATGTGATGATGCTGTGGAGGAGCAGGTGAGTGGGGGTTGGTGGGTCATAGGGGGGTCCTGCCAAAAAAGGGGGGTCCCAGCCCAAAAATGCCTGAAAATTCATGGGGTTGAGTGGAGAGGGGAAAAAAAAAAAATTTAAAAACTCTAAATATGGGTGTGAGGCATTGAAATAGAGAAAAGTCTCGGTTTTGTAGTTACTAAAAAAAAATGCTCATTTAATATATATATATAAAAGGATTTAAAAATAAAACCCTCTATCTACTATATTATAAAAGGGAATTTGGAATATAGAAAATTCTAAATAGAGAGAGATAGGGTTTTAAAATACTAAATAACTCGTGTATGTAGAAATTAAATAAAGGACCTTAAAATGCTAAAAAAAAAAAAAAAGACATGCTTGACAATACAGAGGTGTTTAAAATAGAAAAGAGCTCTGAACAGAGCTGGCTGCACTTGCTACGCGTTACCTGGTAAGTCTAAAGAGGCAGAAGCGTAAACGGAGATCTGAGTGTACAGCTGCGTAACCAGATACAAGTGTAAATAGCGAGGTCTGCAAAGATACTCGGGTGTCGAAATACCCAAGTCCAAACTTGCGTGGTCTAAGCAGGTAAGTGTTAGCAGGTGTCTGAATAGGTACTGCCGTGTAGTGTCAAGAGGCAGGGTCTAAACGGAGCTCTGTTATCTCTACTTACCCTTTTGTCAGTCTGAACGTGTTGTAGAGAAGCGTAAATAGTTCTCTGTGTCAAGACCTGTATCTCTAAAGGGATACCCCAGTGGCAATAGATGCTGTACACAACATCAGCACATTCCGTAGGTGGGGGCTGTGTGTCAACAGCTCCGTGAGTGTCAACGTCTGTGATGCACCAGACTCTTAAAAGGGGCCGTGCGCGCGGGTGGGGGGACGGGACGGGACCTGCCCCCATGGCGTGAAAATACCCCAATCCCCTGATTGTGAGTTTGCCATGGGGAGAAAAGGGAAAAAAAAAAAAAAAAAAAAAAAAAAAAAAGGAAATAATTTTGGGGCAAAAAGGGCTTAACTTCGGGCCCCAGGGAAAGCCACCGCGCATGCGCGGCCCCCGGGCTGCAGTACCGGGCTTTGGTCACAGGGCGGCAGCACTGAGCGCGGCCAAAAGGCGGCCACTGCGCATGCGCAGGACTCGGCGTGCAGTACCAGGGTTTGGTCACACGGTGGCAGCAGCGAGCGTGGCGAAAACCCCGCCACTGCGCATGCGCGGGCCAGGCTGCAGTACCGGACGTTGGTCACAGGGTGGCGGCAGCGAGCTCGGAGAACACCCCGCCACTGCGCATGCGCGGCGTCCGACTGCAGTACCGCCTTCTGGTCACAGGGTGGCAGCAGCGAGGGGCGGCAAAAGCCCGCCACTGCGCATGCGCGGCGCCCAGCCTGCAGTACCGGGCTTTGGTCACAGGGCGGCAGCACTGAGCGCAGCAAAAAAGCGGCCACTGCGCATGCGGAGCACTCGGGCTGCAGTACCGCATTTTGGCCACAGGGTGGCAGCAGCGAGAGCAGTCAGAAAGGACGCACTGCGCATGCGCGACGCTCGGGCTGCAGTACCGCGCGTTGGTCACAGGGTGGCGGCAGCGAGCGCTGTAAAAAAAACCCAGCCACTGCGCATGCGCGGAGCCCGTCTGCAGTACCGGACTTTGGTCACATGAGAGAAGCAGCGAGCGCGGCAAAAAAAGCAACACTGCGCATGCGGATCGCTCGGACTGCAGTACCGCACCACTATCACCAGGTGGCAGCAGAGAGCGACGAGAAGCAGCCACCGCGCATGCGCTACATCCGGGAAGCCCGGGGAAGGGGCAGTGTACCGGCACCGAGCCCCGAAGCACAGTCGCCCTCGGGACTTCTATGCCTTAATGAATAAAGACTCGCCGTGTCCTTTGCAGTCCCGGCTGTGGCTGTAGGGCTGTGCACTTGGAGAGCGGCTGTCACAGAGTCCAGGGGAGGAGGTGATAGAGTGGCTGTAAGGGGCTGCGGCTGCAGCTGCGGGCTGGGGGAGCCCCAGGTGGGGCCAGTGGGGCTGCTGGTGATGGCCCCTCCCTGTAAAGGGGCTGCTGGGGAGGGGCTGCCGCCGGTGCTGCCCTGCCCCGGGTGGCCGTGGCGGGGTCGGTGTGAGCCGCGGGAGGAGCAGAGCGGTGGCCGAGCGTGGCCAGGCTGCGGCTGCGGCGCGGGAGAAAAGGTGAGCGGGGCAGGGCGTCCCTTTTGGACCCCGAACGTCCCAGGCGGTGGTGGCCCCGGGGGTGGGGGGCCGTGCGGGGGTGTCTCCTGCTTGCCGCTGCCCGGGGTGGCAGGACGGGAGGCTTCGAACCGGCCGCTGCGGCAGGCTCCCGCTCAGCTGGAGGCGGGCGGGGTCCGGGCAGCCCCCGGGAGCCAGCCGAGAGCTGGCAGAGGGGAAGAGGGGAAGGAGGCGGACGGCCGCCCAGGCGCAGCCCCCGGCTGTCCCCCCAACTCGCCAGACCTGTCCCCGAGCCTCCCCCGGCCCCGCAGCTGCCCCCCGTGCAGCTGCCCCCAGCTCCGGCACCTCCCGTGAGGCCTGTCCCGTAGCCCCAGGCCACTCCCGAGCCCTGTCCTGGTGGCGGCAAGCTGGCCCTCGAATGTGCTTGATTCTTCCTTAACGCGGGTGCCGTTAGCAGCCGTGCAGGGAAGGAGCAGCATCTCCAGAAGTCACAGAATCGCAGGCTCATTTAGCTTGGAAAAGACCTTTAAGATCATCAAGTCCAACTGTTAACCCAACCCTGCTAAGTCCACTGCTAAACCGTGTCACAAAGCACTTCATCCACATGTCTTTTAAAAACCTCCAGGGATGAGGACTCAACCACCTCCCTGGGCAGCCTGTTGCAGTGTCCAACAACCCTTTCGGTGAAGAAATTTTTCCTAATATCCAGCCTAAACTTCCCCTGATGCGACCTGTGGTGTTTCCTCTTGTCCTATCACTTGTCACTTGGGAGAAGTCCCTGCGGAAGGAGGGGCTCCGTCCGGGCAGGGAGCTACAGTAATAACTGTCGCTGCTGCTTCTTTCCCTCTCCCAGAGGCTGTGCTGAGGGCATGGTTGTCTGTTCCTCCCCTAGGGATGCTGTTGACTGTGCCCGCCTCAGGCTTGCGTGGGTTGTCTCTGCCCGGCCTCGCTCTCCTCGCGGTGTCGGGGTGAAATGGGACAGGCGGAGCGCTTACTGGCTGTGGGCAGGAGCTGCCGCGGCTGAAGCTGGAGAGGCTGGAGAACGGTAAATAGGAAGAAATCGAAGGCCGTCTGGCTGGCAGCTGCCTCTCCCGCTGCAGGCAAGAGAGACCCTGCCTCTCCCCATGCGGAAGGATCCCTCTTTGTAGTCCACAGGAGGCCAGACCGCCTGTGTGCACCGCGGGGTCTGTATGCATCACCAAAAGCGCGGTACGGCCGTGTGGTGCGCGAGCACGGCTACGCGTCTAGGAAGCCCTGTCTCGTAAGAGCTGCGAGATGCCCACATATTCTCTTAGGTGGAGCACAGCCAAGCGACCGGAGTTACAGGAGAAGGAGGAGAGAAGGAGAAGGAAGCGTCTGAACGGTCCAAGTCTCCCGGCAGCGCCTAGAGCGAGAGCTGCGGTGAGTCCCGGGTCCTCGGGGCCCTGTGGCCCCTCTTCTGTGTCCCAGTCCCTCTCTTTCCTGTGCTGCTGTGATTTTTTTTTTTTCTTTTTTCCCTGCTTCCCTGTACCTCTTCTCTCTCTTTTTCTGTCCTGCTCCTTCTTCCTCTCTCTTGCTCTGCCGCTCCCTTTTCTTTTTCTCTCTGCGCTTTTGCCCTGCTCCCTCTCCCTCTTTTTTTCATCCTCTGTCGTCTCTGTCCTGCAGCCTAGCGCTGTCGTTTCTTTTTCCATCCCTTTGTCCTGATCTGCGTCTGCCTCTTTTTTTCTCCCCAGAATTTCTCTGGCTTGCTCCCTGGCCTTCTTTTCCTCTCTGCACCCGTATGTGCCATTCCATGTCCCTGCCCTCGTATCTTTCGCCCTCTTTCCTTTTCTTTCTCACTCTCTCTCTCCCCGCCCCCGCCTTTGTCTTGCTTGCTGTCCCTGTTTTTTTCTTATTCTGCATCTTGCTGTCCCTGTCCTCCTTCCTGTTCATCTCTTACTCTCTCTGACCCTTTGGGCTGCTCCCTAGTCCTCTTACTTACTGCTTCGCTTCTCTGTCCCGCTCGCTGTCCCTGTTTTTTCTCTCGTTCCATTTCTCTGCCATTCTCTCTGTGGCTCTCGTGGGCTCTCTATCCCCGCGTCCTGCTCCCTGTCCCTCTCCCTTCCGCGGTATCCCACTTCCTGGCTCCCTGTCCCTCACCTGTTTTTGATATCTCTCTGTCCTTCCCCCTGTCTTTCCTTGTCCCTCTGGCCTGCTACTGTTGGGGATTTTGTGCGGTTTTTTTGCTTTTCTTTCTCAATCTCTCTGCCTTGGTCCTGTCACTCTCCTTCTCTCTCTATCTCTAAAGTTTTTTTTCTCCACCTCTGCCCCGCTCCCTGTCTCTCTTCTCTTATTCTGTCCGTCCTCCGTCCTCCCCCTGACTTCCTGCCCGTGTTATCTCCGTACCGCTGCCTATCCCGTCGTTCCTCGCTGTGTCCCCCTGTCCAGCTCGCTGTCCCGTTATTCCCCTCTGTCCTGCTCCCGGGCCTTTGTTCTCATTCTGCGGTCCGTCAGACCACCTTCAATAACGGCACGCTCTCCGCGGCAGCAGGAGAGCTGCTGGCGTCGGGTGGGATTTGCCTTTCTCAGAGTGGGAAGAGGGTCTTTGCTCGTGGGCTAGCGGGGCTCGTTGGCAGACCTACCTTCAAACTAGGCTTGAGGCGGGGGGAGGGATTTAATGTCAGGCTTGCTCGGGACAAGCTGTGGGACGACGCGCCAAGGCTAGAGGGAGGGGCTGCTAGCGAGGGCCCTCAGCCGGTTGCTCTGGGACGTGCCGGGTACACTGGAGCGCGCTTGAAGTCTTACGGAGGTGAGCCGGGGGCTCCTCGGGTAGTAGGAGCCAACAGGGAAACACGGGTGGAGTACCTGAAGGGAGTTAAGGGGCGTTCCTCCGAGAAGGCGACACGGCCGACAGCCCAGCTGAAGTGCCTCTACCCCGATGCGCGCAGCACGGGCGGCAAACGGGAGGAGCCGCCAGCCACCGCGCCGCTAGAAAGCTACGACCTCGTGGCCGTTACTGAAACTTGGCGGGACGAATCCCGTGACTGGAGCGCTGCTGTCGATGGCCGCCGGCTGTTCAGAAGGGGCAGGCGAGGAAAGAGGGGCGGAGGGGTTGCCCTCCGCGTCAAGAAATGGATCGACTGTGAAGAGCTGTCTCTGACTAAGAGCCCCGAGCAGGGTGAAAGCTTAGGGGTAAGAATGAGAGACTGAGGGGACACAGGGAGCCTCGTCGCTGGTGTTTCCTACAGGCGAGCCCTTCTCGCTCCGGCTGCGGGAGGAGGCGTCGCGCTCGCGGGCTCTCGCCCCGCCGGGGGACTTCAGCCACCCCGACATCTGCTGGAAGAGTTACACGGCGAGCTGTAGGCAACGCCGGAGACTCCTGGAGCGCGCGGAGGACAACTTCTTAAGCCAGGTAACAGACGGCCCTACCAGAGGGGACGCGCGAGGCTGGGCCTGAGGGTCACCAGCGCGAACGAGGTAGTCAGCGATGTCACGGTGGGAGGCAGCCTGGGCTGCAGCGATCGTGCACTGGTGGAGTTCTCGGTCCTGAGGGATGTGGGACAGGCGAGGAGTGAAGTCGGGACCCTGCACTGTAGGAAAGCAAACTTCCAGCTGTTCAAGCAGTTAGTCAATAGGATCCTCTGGGCAACTGCCCACGGGGACGAGGGAGCGGAACAGGGCTGGCGGATCTGTAAGGACGCTTTCCGAAGAGTGCGAGGGCTCTCGATCCCCGGGGGTAAGCAATCGGGAAAGGAAGGCGAGAGACAGGCGTGGGTGAGTCGAGGCCTGCTGGTCAAACTAAAGGGCAAGAGGGAAGCGATCGTGCCCCTGTACTCGGCCCTGGTGAGGCCGCACCTCGAATGCTGTGTTCCGTTTTGGGCCCCTCACTACAAGAAGGACACTGAGGTGCTGGAGCGTGCCCAGAGAAGGGCCGTGAAGCTGGTGAGGGGTCTGGAGCACGAGCCTCACGAGGAGCGGCTGAGGGAGCTGGGGTTGTTCAGTCTGGAGAAGAGGAGGCTGAGGGGAGACCTTATCGCTCTCTACAACTGCCTGAAAAGGGGGTTGTGGTGAGGTGGGTGGTGGTCTCTTCTCCCAAGCGACAAGCGGTAGGACGAGAGGAAACGGCCTCGAGTTGCATCAGCAACGCCGGTAGCCCCTCTGGGATGACCTATTTAAGAAGGGCTAAAAAATGCTGCGCAGAAGCTGTGATAGAGAAAACGTCAGTGTGAAACAGCCCTGGAGACGGTGTGTAGCTATGTGGTTTGGTTTGTGTTGTGTCCCTGTCCACCCCCGCCCCATCGTTCGTTGTCCTGGCTCCCTGTCCCTGTTGTTTCATTCCTCCCTCCCTGCCCTGTTCTTTGTTGCTTTTTTGTCTTTCTTTCTCTTTCTCTCTCTCTCTCTGTCCGGCTCCCTGTCCCTCTTCTTTTTTCCTCCCTCTCTGTCATGCTGCCCATCGCGGGTTTTTTTCTGCATCTCCGTCCTGCTCCCCGTCCTTCTTTGTCAGTCCCTGTCCCGCTCCCTCTCCCTCTTTCTGCTGCCTCTCTTCCTGTCTGCCTGCCGCTTCTTTCTCCATCTCTGTTGGGCTCCCTGTCTTTCTGTCGCTGGCCCAGTCCCTGCCTCACGCTTTCTCGCTACACCCCCGCTGCCCAGCCGGCTGCCGCTTTTCTCACGCCACCCTCCCCCGGCTTCTAGCGTCCCGCACCCCGCTGCTCCTCTTCGGCGGCCTTCACCTCTGCCCAGGAGCCGGTAGACCGACTGACGGTCTCTTCCCTGCCGGGTGATGAGTGTGGCTCCCGAAACGACTGCCGAGGTGTCCCAGGGCAGGGGGAGCGGTGGGGGCCCGGAGCAGACTGGCTCCCGGGACTGGGTATGTGTGTGACCGGATAAACCCTCGCCATCTCCTTTGCACTCCGGGCTGCCTTTGCACTCCCTTTGCACTGGCTGAGGGCCTGCGACAGAGCCCCGGGGACGAGGTGACATGCCGTGAGGGTGGGGCCGTGGCCCCTGTTCCCGCTGGGCTCCTTCCGACTGGGGGCTGGGGGCTGGGGGCTGGGGCTGCTGGTGCCCCAGGTGGGGCCAGTGAGGCTGCTGGTGCCCCAGGTGGGGCCAGTGAGGCTGCTGGTGATGGCCCCTCCCTGTAAAGGGGCTGCTGGGGAGGGGCTGCCGCCGGTGCTGCCCTGCCCCGGGTGGCCGTGGCGGGGTCGGTGTGAGCCGCAGGAGGAGCGGAGCGGAGCGGTCGCCGAGCGTGGCCAGGCTGCGGCTGCGGCGCGGGAGAAAAGGTGAG
Source organism: Gavia stellata (assembly GCF_030936135.1). Lineage (NCBI taxonomy): Eukaryota > Metazoa > Chordata > Aves > Gaviiformes > Gaviidae > Gavia > Gavia stellata. Next base: position 15,320 of record NW_026777098.1, read on the forward strand.
CGGGGCAGGGCGTCCCTTTTGGACCCCGAACGTCCCGGGGGTGGGGGGGGCGCCTCTGCCGAGTGCCGGGGCGGGTGCGGGGGGTTCGCTGGGGGCCAGGGAGCCCCTGCGGAGGGAGGGGCACTGGGTCTGGTGGCGGGGCTGCGCAGTGGACCGGCGGTTCCCGGGGAAAGCCCCGAGGAAGGTGGCGGGGCCGGCGGGGGCCATGTCGGATGCAAGGGGAAGCGGCGGGGCCGCGGCGGCTGAAGGGGGGGGCGGGCCGCGCCGTGTCGGAGCCGGAGCCGGAGCCGGAGCCGGTTGCCGCGCCGTGCCGGAGCCGGGGCGGCTGGGGGGGCCGCGCCGTGCCGTGCCGGAGCCGGATCCGTATCCGGGGGGGCCGCGCCGTGCCGGAGCCGGGGCAGCCCGGAGCGGCGCTGGCGAGCGCGGGGCTGCGCTCGCGTCTCGGCGGGTCTTCCGCGTGCGGCGGAGGGCGGGTACGGTGTCCCTGCAGGGTCAGAAAGCATGGCGGGCTGCCTGTGGCGGCACGCCGGAAGCAGCGCGTCGGCTGGGGTGCTTCGCGGAGCACGCCGGGAGGCGTAGTCTTCCGGCAGGGGGCTGCCGGGCGGCCATGCTGTGTTTGCCAGTGCATGCCGGGAGGTGTAGTTTTTGCGGACTCGGCTGCCGGGCAGCCGCGCTGCTCTCGGGCGCGTGCCGGGAGACGCAGTCCTTGCTACCGGCGGGGCCCCCGCTGCGCGGCGCGAGGTGTCGTTTTTGTTGCCGCTTTCGTGTGGTTTTCTGCCGGCTTCCAGCGGTGCCCGCTTCCCGGCAAGCGGCACCGCGGCTTGGGCGCCGCGCATGCGCGGAGGGTGCTGCTGTGCTCCACGTTGCCGTCCGCCGCTACGGGCGACGCGATGCCGCGGTGCCTGCGGGGTGATGCCCCCGCGCCCGTTGCTGCCCCCCGGTAAGGAAACGCCGCCGCCCGAGGTGCGCGGTGCCGGTGGGCGGTCGGGGCGCCAAGCAGGGTCCTGCAGCGGCGGCACTGCAGCCCGGCGTTGGCGCATCAGCAGTGGCCCCTCCGGCGCATGCGTGGTGCCCGAGAGCAGCATGGCGGCGCGGCGGGTAAGGGCCGGGGCCGGGGTAAGGCATGGCGGCGCGGCGGGTAAGGGCCTGGCTGTGGGCAGGGGCTGCTGCGGCTGAAGCCGGAGAGGCTGGAGAAAGGTAAATAGGAAGAAATCGAGTGCCGTCCAGCTGGCAGCTGCCTCTCCCGCTGCAGGCAAGAGAGATCCTGCCTCTCCCCGTGCGGAAGGATCCCTCTTTGTAGTCCACGGGAGACCAGACCGCCGGTGTGCGCCGCAGGGTCTGTACGCGTCACCAAAAGCACGGTACGGCCGCGTAGCGCGTGAGTGAGCGAGGCTACGCGTCTAGGAAGCCTCGTCTCGTAAGCCACAAAGAGCGGCTGAACTGAAGAATCGGTGCAAGCATTTACTTTGACGTTTTGCGCGCTTCCGCTAAGGAAGCGTGTTGGGGGAAATAATCTGTGTAACAGCTTACAAAACTTACAAACTTACACCAACTTACAAAACATACTAGTATGAAACACCCCCTCAACGTCAGAAGATGTTCGGTTTCGGTAAGAGTTAGTAAATGGAGACTAAAAGCCTGCCGAGATGCTTCTTGTTGAAGAAGGTCTTTCAAAAGCACCTCTGAATATCAAAGGCAGGGAGCTCTATGAAAGGAGTCTTGAAGCAGGTGTAATTGGGAACATTTGACATTTAAACGGGCACTAAGCCAACTGGTTTGGGGGCCAAAAGCAGAAGCCGGTTTGGCTGGTTTTGCGGGTGGGTGGGTGGGTGGGAGGGCATTGGGGGCTGCAGAGGAAAGCAGGGGGTGGACAAGGTGCGTGGGCCCTCCCTGGAGGTGGGGGTCTGGTAGTGTCGGAGCCTGAAGTTCGGCAGGCTGGCGTGCACCAGGCTGAACTCAATGTTTGAGGTGGTCTCGGGCGGGAAGGGTGCTTTTCAGACCCCGCACGCCCTCTTTGAGTCCAGCTCTTCTTTGTACGCCGCTTAGTATAGTTATTCGCTAATGAATGATACAAACTAATTAATATTTATACAACGTACAAGGATGGTGTTTAAGAATGTTTTCCTTTCAGGTAAAAGAATGGACTTTCATCTACGATAGATTAAGAGCTGCGCGTTATCTTCTTTAGGGTCGAGTCTTTCTCTTCTGTTTGTTCGTGCCGATTTTATGGGCAAGTTGGAAATAGCCTTTTATTTTTATATGCATAACTAAATTTTCAGTAACACGTGGTGTCAGTATAGTTAACTTCTGAGCACCTAGATGCCAGTAGAAATGTCATGAATTAAACATGATGGAAACTGATACTTAAGCTCGATTTTTTTTTTTTTTTTTTTTTTTTTTTTTCCTCCTTTTTTGAAATTTGGTTTTTTCCCCCCACTATAGAGTGTTGATGGCATGCTGTCCCGTGGCTCAATCCTCATTCTATTCAGTGGAGTCTTCAATCTAGGACTTCTCAGTTAAGAAGTTTGTCCTTCCGAAAAAGGACTAGTCTCTCATAGGATTGAGGTATAGACTTGGAGAGTCGCTTAAGTACGTGATCAGAATTAAAGCCAAATTTCACTTAATGTTGCTGCTGTTCATTCATTAATTTCCCCACTACTCCCTCATGGTTGGGAGCTGTGAATCGTAATTTTTTTTCAGTCTCTTAACACATTTTGTTTCCCTCCCCCCAAGATAGGCTATGCTTAAAAGCTAATTAGTTTCCTCAGCGAGGCATAGGTCAGTAAGATGGAGTTATGTTCATTAAAACCATAAAGATGACACCGGTCTTAGAGATTTGGACTATTTCTGAACACGTATTCGTTGCGTGCAAAGGTCATCGGGATACAGACCATCTGCGCTTCATGCTCTGACAAGACAGTATGCTGGGAATGAGCACCGACAGAAAACAAAGCAACCAACCGCAAGGTCGTGGTTTCGTTTTGTTGTTGGTTGGTTGGGGTTTTGTGGGTCTTTTTAAGAGCGCGGTGTTGACTGGTGCCAGCCTGCAGAGCTCTTTTGCTGCCTGATCTCTCCTTTACTTCTCTTTCGCTCCTCTTTCGTGGCTGTAATTTTCGTTTGGATCATTTTAGAAGAGCGATTAAGTTACTTGCCTGTGTAAATGTGCTGGTGCTACCAGGAAGGTAAATGCTTGAACCGGTAGTGGGTAACTTGGCTACAGGCAGAATTTCTGAAGGAAGAACGACGACGACGGGAAGCAAAGAGCGAGTTACCAGCAACTTGCGCCTGTCGGACACCTCAAAGGTTTATTGCCCAGTGTTGTTTGGCAGTATGTTCCAAGTGGCTATTTTTGGTAAGCCTAAACTTTCTGGGAATTCAGGGTTGTGCGTGGAAAAACACGTGCTTCTGTCTGTGTCCCGCTATGTAAATCGCGTCAGTCAATGGGATGTCCAGTGGCAGGGCTGTTCTTCCGTACTCTCGATATTGCTCTAGTGGCGTTGTGATATTTAGACCTAAGAGATGGGTTTAGGAATGGGAGGAGAATGCCTGTTTTCTGTAAGGGCTGTGAATGCTGGCCCTTTCCTCTGTCTGCTGCTTTCCTGTGCACGAGATGAAGCTGTTTTATTTTTCTCCCTTGTTCCTGGCCTAAATGTTGCTGCGGCTGTCGCTGCTGCGGGCTTGCAATTTGTGTTACTGCGTGTTTGTACAGTTCTCGTTGCGGATCGTTTCTGCGGTGGCGAAATGTCAAGATGCGGTTTTCGGTTTAAAGGTTCAGAAAGCGTCATCGGCGACTCCCGGCGTAGGTGCAACTAATCCGGCGCGTGCAGCTGCGCTCGCAGGAATGCTCAGCGGCTCCTCGTGAAAACAGCGAGGTGTGTGGACATCCACAGGGTCGTGCTCTGGGTCTTTGTATTTTTGCTGTGGGACGACGGAATAGAGCGTGTGCCTTTAGATCTAAGGACAGTCAAAAGCTGGGAGGGACCCTAAGCAGGTTTGGTGGCACAAGCGCAGCTTTGAAAAGATCGTGACCGTTTGGAGAAACGGCCGGGACAAAATCATTCCTTTTTTTCAACGAGGCGGCTGACAAGGACAGCTGTGTTGCTGTACTCTTTTAGCAAAAATATTCCGCTTGGGATGTATAAGGTGAGGAAGTCTTCGCTATGCCGTGGAAGGACAAGACAGATGGAAAGAATCCACAGCGGTCTGCAAGTACAAGGTACGTCTACGACGTGTGTCCGCGTTGTTCCTAAGGTATTTGTAGTATGCGCTTTAAGGTTGACGTTAAGAAAGTACCAACTCTCCTCCTATAGTTTTTGCGTTAAAAGTTTTAACGCGAGTACTAACAAGAAGGTCCGTTCTGGAGCGTATTACGCCTATGCAAAGCTTGCTTCCCTCCCTTTATTTTCTCTTGCTGAAAGCGTAATCGTCTGTTTCTGTGCGCTTACTATGAAATGATAACCGTGAAAATAATTTTGTACCAAAAGAGGAAAGAAGCTGTTCGTAAGAGTTCAGATGTTTGGAGGAGACGGACTTTGTTTTAATGATAAAAGCTTTAGGCTTTTTCAGTCAGTAAGTTTTTAAAGTATCTTGTAGTAGTACTCGTAAACCTTACTGAGATGCGGGCATCTGTACTAAAAGCGGTCGAGGTCAAAGAGGAGACGCGGACAAATCGGCGTCGCTTCCGTGGGTTTTCCAGGCTTTCCCAAGAAGCATTAGCAGCCTTGCAACTGGTGACGTCGAGTCCTGATGCGCTTTTGGTGAGTTACTGCTTCAGTGACGTCCTTTTTCCTTCGCCTACGGCGTGTAATTTCTTTGCTTCGGTCGGAAAGAGATTTTCCGGCATCGAAATCTTTCTCGTTCAAAGAAGTTGCATTTTATGAACTTCCTCTCGGAGCGGAACTTCAGAGGTGGTGTGCTTGGCAGTAGAAGTCATCAGCAACAAGACTTTTCACTCTCTTCCAAAAAAAAAAAACCCCCCAAAAAAAACCAAACCAAAACCCCCCAAAAAAGGTCCATTTTCTTCCAGAGACCCGAGCGTAGTAGCGCGGCTTCCAAAAGTTGATGGCGTCGCTGGTCTGCAGGTTCTCAGTTGTAACAGTCGAGATACCATAAAAACGTGTTCCTCCGCATGCTTCGGTGCAGCCAAAAGCATTGGCAAATTCGCCAGTCCTTTTCGGTAGCCTTATGTATTGAAGCACTGGGGATTTAATTTTTCCTTTTCAAAAGCGAAACTGTATGGGTGACTTCTTATCTCGCCGATTTTTCTGTCATCAGTGAAACTTTTTTTTTTTTAAAAAAAGTTACAATTGTATCGTTTAAAAACGGACTTGGATTGTTTAAACTGTAAGTGCCAAATAGCTGTAGCATACGATTGACTAGGTGTATTTAAGCAGGTAGGTGTTTGTTCTAAATCTTTAAAAAGAGAGGCCGTAGAAGGTTACGGGGCTCTTTGCCAGTATTTTGACGGAGCGCTCTGAAGCACTTGGCGTCCGTCTCGCTTTCAGTGGCGCGTTTCCCTGGCAGTTCAGTAGCGTCTCTCGGGCAGTGCAGCTGGCCGGATGTCCCTCCTAATTGCGTGACGCACAGAGAACAAAGCCCTAGTCAAACTGTGTGCATTTTGCGGCTAGACAGTTTAATGGTATCAATTCACAGCGATGCGAGACAAATTAAAAGTATTTGATTTTCCTTTTGCATTGCAGTATACGTATTTTTCCTGGACGGATGTAGACATCCACACACCTTCTGTTATCAAGTGAATTACTGAAATTTATTCTTTTTATTTTCCTCTTTTTGAAGTTTTACCCTTCACTTCCAATTTTATGGGCCGAGCAAGCGGGATGTGCAGCAGCAGGGCAAGGGCAAGGGCCGGGGACGTTTGTGGTCCAGGGCAGCCCGTCCCGGCACTGGAACGGAGGTGGAGCATCGCAGAGCAGAGCCCGAGCAAAAGACGTGGCACCATCCTCTGGCACGCTCCGTGGGGCAGCTGCCGGCCTGGGGGACGGGGTCCGAGGGGACTGCAACCCTTTGGGGGGGCCACCCCCCCCTTTGTTTGTCTAGCAGAGCCCCCCTTGTGGGGGGGCATGTACATACGTGAATGACATTATTAAAGGAATGAGCTGCTGGTTGGGGCAGTTTCCCTTGTTTTGTGTCTTTTTTTTTTTGGGGGGGGGGGGTGTTTGTGAATAAAAAGGGTGGGGTTGGAGGGGTCTGGGGGGTGTGATGGGGTGCCCCAAATGACACCAGAGGCAGGGGGGGGGTCGGTGGATGTGATGATGCTGTGGAGGAGCAGGTGAGTGGGGGTTGGTGGGTCATAGGGGGGTCCTGCCAAAAAAGGAGGGTCCCAGCCCAAAAATGCCTGAAAATTCATGGGGTTGAGTGGAGAGGGGAAAAAAAAAAAATTTAAAAACTCTAAATATGGGTGTGAGGCATTGAAATAGAGAAAAGTCTCGGTTTTGTAGTTACTAAAAAAAAATGCTCATTTAATATATATATAAAAGGATTTAAAAATAAAACCCTCTATCTACTATATTATAAAAGGGAATTTGGAATATAGAAAATTCTAAATAGAGAGAGATAGGGTTTTAAAATACTAAATAACTCGTGTATGTAGAAATTAAATAAAGGACCTTAAAATGCTAAAAAAAAAAAAAAAGACATGCTTGACAATACAGAGGTGTTTAAAATAGAAAAGAGCTCTGAACAGAGCTGGCTGCACTTGCTACGCGTTACCTGGTAAGTCTAAAGAGGCAGAAGCGTAAACGGAGATCTGAGTGTACAGCTGCGTAACCAGATACAAGTGTAAATAGCGAGGTCTGCAAAGATACTCGGGTGTCGAAATACCCAAGTCCAAACTTGCGTGGTCTAAGCAGGTAAGTGTTAGCAGGTGTCTGAATAGGTACTGCCGTGTAGTGTCAAGAGGCAGGGTCTAAACGGAGCTCTGTTATCTCTACTTACCCTTTTGTCAGTCTGAACGTGTTGTAGAGAAGTGTAAATAGTTCTCTGTGTCAAGACCTGTATCTCTAAAGGGATACCCCAGTGGCAATAGATGCTGTACACAACATCAGCACATTCCGTAGGTGGGGGCTGTGTGTCAACAGCTCCGTGAGTGTCAACGTCTGTGATGCACCAGACTCTTAAAAGGGGCCGTGCGCGCGGGTGGGGGGACGGGACGGGACCTGCCCTCATGGCGTGAAAATACCCCAATCCCCTGATTGTGAGTTTGCCATGGGGAGAAAAGGGAAAAAAAAAAAAAAAAAAAAAAAAAAAAAAAAAAAAAAAAGGAAATAATTTTGGGGCAAAAAGGGCTTAACTTCGGGCCCCAGGGAAAGCCACCGCGCATGCGCGGCCCCCGGGCTGCAGTACCGGGCTTTGGTCACAGGGCGGCAGCACTGAGCGCGGCCAAAAGGCGGCCACTGCGCATGCGCAGGACTCGGCGTGCAGTACCAGGGTTTGGTCACACGGTGGCAGCAGCGAGCGTGGCGAAAACCCCGCCACTGCGCATGCGCGGGCCAGGCTGCAGTACCGGACGTTGGTCACAGGGTGGCGGCAGCGAGCTCGGAGAACACCCCGCCACTGCGCATGCGCGGCGTCCGACTGCAGTACCGCCTTCTGGTCACAGGGTGGCAGCAGCGAGGGGCGGCAAAAGCCCGCCACTGCGCATGCGCGGCGCCCAGCCTGCAGTACCGGGCTTTGGTCACAGGGCGGCAGCACTGAGCGCAGCAAAAAAGCGGCCACTGCGCATGCGGAGCACTCGGGCTGCAGTACCGCATTTTGGCCACAGGGTGGCAGCAGCGAGAGCAGTCAGAAAGGACGCACTGCGCATGCGCGACGCTCGGACTGCAGTACCGCGCGTTGGTCACAGGGTGGCGGCAGCGAGCGCTGTAAAAAAAACCCAGCCACTGCGCATGCGCGGAGCCCGTCTGCAGTACCGGACTTTGGTCACATGAGAGAAGCAGCGAGCGCGGCAAAAAAAGCAACACTGCGCATGCGGATCGCTCGGACTGCAGTACCGCACCACTATCACCAGGTGGCAGCAGAGAGCGACGAGAAGCAGCCACCGCGCATGCGCTACATCCGGGAAGCCCGGCGAAGGGGCAGTGTACCGGCACCGAGCCCCGAAGCACAGTCGCCCTCGGGACTTCTATGCCTTAATGAATAAAGACTCGCCGTGTCCTTTGCAGTCCCGGCTGTGGCTGTAGGGCTGTGCACTTGGAGAGCGGCTGTCACAGAGTCCAGGGGAGGAGGTGATAGAGTGGCTGTAAGGGGCTGCGGCTGCAGCTGCGGGCTGGGGGAGCCCCAGGTGGGGCCAGTGGGGCTGCTGGTGATGGCCCCTCCCTGTAAAGGGGCTGCTGGGGAGGGGCTGCCGCCGGTGCTGCCCTGCCCCGGGTGGCCGTGGCGGGGTCGGTGTGAGCCGCGGGAGGAGCAGAGCGGTGGCCGAGCGTGGCCAGGCTGCGGCTGCGGCGCGGGAGAAAAGGTGAGCGGGGCAGGGCGTCCCTTTTGGACCCCGAACGTCCCAGGCGGTGGTGGCCCCGGGGGTGGGGGGCCGTGCGGGGGTGTCTCCTGCTTGCCGCTGCCCGGGGTGGCAGGACGGGAGGCTTCGAACCGGCCGCTGCGGCAGGCTCCCGCTCAGCTGGAGGCGGGCGGGGTCCGGGCAGCCCCCGGGAGCCAGCCGAGAGCTGGCAGAGGGGAAGAGGGGAAGGAGGCGGACGGCCGCCCAGGCGCAGCCCCCGGCTGTCCCCCCAACTCGCCAGACCTGTCCCCGAGCCTCCCCCGGCCCCGCAGCTGCCCCCCGTGCAGCTGCCCCCAGCTCCGGCACCTCCCGTGAGGCCTGTCCCGTAGCCCCAGGCCACTCCCGAGCCCTGTCCTGGTGGCGGCAAGCTGGCCCTCGAATGTGCTTGATTCTTCCTTAACGCGGGTGCCGTTAGCAGCCGTGCAGGGAAGGAGCAGCATCTCCAGAAGTCACAGAATCGCAGGCTCATTTAGCTTGGAAAAGACCTTTAAGATCATCAAGTCCAACTGTTAACCCAACCCTGCTAAGTCCACTGCTAAACCGTGTCACAAAGCACTTCATCCACATGTCTTTTAAAAACCTCCAGGGATGAGGACTCAACCACCTCCCTGGGCAGCCTGTTGCAGTGTCCAACAACCCTTTCGGTGAAGAAATTTTTCCTAATATCCAGCCTAAACTTCCCCTGATGCGACCTGTGGTGTTTCCTCTTGTCCTATCACTTGTCACTTGGGAGAAGTCCCTGCGGAAGGAGGGGCTCCGTCCGGGCAGGGAGCTACAGTAATAACTGTCGCTGCTGCTTCTTTCCCTCTCCCAGAGGCTGTGCTGAGGGCATGGTTGTCTGTTCCTCCCCTAGGGATGCTGTTGACTGTGCCCGCCTCAGGCTTGCGTGGGTTGTCTCTGCCCGGCCTCGCTCTCCTCGCGGTGTCGGGGTGAAATGGGACAGGCGGAGCGCTTACTGGCTGTGGGCAGGAGCTGCCGCGGCTGAAGCTGGAGAGGCTGGAGAACGGTAAATAGGAAGAAATCGAAGGCCGTCTGGCTGGCAGCTGCCTCTCCCGCTGCAGGCAAGAGAGACCCTGCCTCTCCCCATGCGGAAGGATCCCTCTTTGTAGTCCACAGGAGGCCAGACCGCCTGTGTGCACCGCGGGGTCTGTATGCATCACCAAAAGCGCGGTACGGCCGTGTGGTGCGCGAGCACGGCTACGCGTCTAGGAAGCCCTGTCTCGTAAGAGCTGCGAGATGCCCACATATTCTCTTAGGTGGAGCACAGCCAAGCGACCGGAGTTACAGGAGAAGGAGGAGAGAAGGAGAAGGAAGCGTCTGAACGGTCCAAGTCTCCCGGCAGCGCCTAGAGCGAGAGCTGCGGTGAGTCCCGGGTCCTCGGGGCCCTGTGGCCCCTCTTCTGTGTCCCAGTCCCTCTCTTTCCTGTGCTGCTGTGATTTTTTTTTTTTCTTTTTTCCCTGCTTCCCTGTACCTCTTCTCTCTCTTTTTCTGTCCTGCTCCTTCTTCCTCTCTCTTGCTCTGCCGCTCCCTTTTCTTTTTCTCTCTGCGCTTTTGCCCTGCTCCCTCTCCCTCTTTTTTTCATCCTCTGTCGTCTCTGTCCTGCAGCCTAGCGCTGTCGTTTCTTTTTCCATCCCTTTGTCCTGATCTGCATCTGCCTCTTTTTTTCTCCCCAGAATTTCTCTGGCTTGCTCCCTGGCCTTCTTTTCCTCTCTGCACCCGTATGTGCCATTCCATGTCCCTGCCCTCGTATCTTTCGCCCTCTTTCCTTTTCTTTCTCACTCTCTCTCTCCCCGCCCCCGCCTTTGTCTTGCTTGCTGTCCCTGTTTTTTTCTTATTCTGCATCTTGCTGTCCCTGTCCTCCTTCCTGTTCATCTCTTACTCTCTCTGACCCTTTGGGCTGCTCCCTAGTCCTCTTACTTACTGCTTCGCTTCTCTGTCCCGCTCGCTGTCCCTGTTTTTTCTCTCGTTCCATTTCTCTGCCATTCTCTCTGTGGCTCTCGTGGGCTCTCTATCCCCGCGTCCTGCTCCCTGTCCCTCTCCCTTCCGCGGTATCCCACTTCCTGGCTCCCTGTCCCTCACCTGTTTTTGATATCTCTCTGTCCTTCCCCCTGTCTTTCCTTGTCCCTCTGGCCTGCTACTGTTGGGGATTTTGTGCGGTTTTTTTGCTTTTCTTTCTCAATCTCTCTGCCTTGGTCCTGTCACTCTCCTTCTCTCTCTATCTCTAAAGTTTTTTTTCTCCACCTCTGCCCCGCTCCCTGTCTCTCTTCTCTTATTCTGTCCGTCCTCCGTCCTCCCCCTGACTTCCTGCCCGTGTTATCTCCGTACCGCTGCCTATCCCGTCGTTCCTCGCTGTGTCCCCCTGTCCAGCTCGCTGTCCCGTTATTCCCCTCTGTCCTGCTCCCGGGCCTTTGTTCTCATTCTGCGGTCCGTCAGACCACCTTCAATAACGGCACGCTCTCCGCGGCAGCAGGAGAGCTGCTGGCGTCGGGTGGGATTTGCCTTTCTCAGAGTGGGAAGAGGGTCTTTGCTCGTGGGCTAGCGGGGCTCGTTGGCAGACCTACCTTCAAACTAGGCTTGAGGCGGGGGGAGGGATTTAATGTCAGGCTTGCTCGGGACAAGCTGTGGGACGACGCGCCAAGGCTAGAGGGAGGGGCTGCTAGCGAGGGCCCTCAGCCGGTTGCTCTGGGACGTGCCGGGTACACTGGAGCGCGCTTGAAGTCTTACGGAGGTGAGCCGGGGGCTCCTCGGGTAGTAGGAGCCAACAGGGAAACACGGGTGGAGTACCTGAAGGGAGTTAAGGGGCGTTCCTCCGAGAAGGCGACACGGCCGACAGCCCAGCTGAAGTGCCTCTACCCCGATGCGCGCAGCACGGGCGGCAAACGGGAGGAGCCGCCAGCCACCGCGCCGCTAGAAAGCTACGACCTCGTGGCCGTTACTGAAACTTGGCGGGACGAATCCCGTGACTGGAGCGCTGCTGTCGATGGCCGCCGGCTGTTCAGAAGGGGCAGGCGAGGAAAGAGGGGCGGAGGGGTTGCCCTCCGCGTCAAGAAATGGATCGACTGTGAAGAGCTGTCTCTGACTAAGAGCCCCGAGCAGGGTGAAAGCTTAGGGGTAAGAATGAGAGACTGAGGGGACACAGGGAGCCTCGTCGCTGGTGTTTCCTACAGGCGAGCCCTTCTCGCTCCGGCTGCGGGAGGAGGCGTCGCGCTCGCGGGCTCTCGCCCCGCCGGGGGACTTCAGCCACCCCGACATCTGCTGGAAGAGTTACACGGCGAGCTGTAGGCAACGCCGGAGACTCCTGGAGCGCGCGGAGGACAACTTCTTAAGCCAGGTAACAGACGGCCCTACCAGAGGGGACGCGCGAGGCTGGGCCTGAGGGTCACCAGCGCGAACGAGGTAGTCAGCGATGTCACGGTGGGAGGCAGCCTGGGCTGCAGCGATCGTGCACTGGTGGAGTTCTCGGTCCTGAGGGATGTGGGACAGGCGAGGAGTGAAGTCGGGACCCTGCACTGTAGGAAAGCAAACTTCCAGCTGTTCAAGCAGTTAGTCAATAGGATCCTCTGGGCAACTGCCCACGGGGACGAGGGAGCGGAACAGGGCTGGCGGATCTGTAAGGACGCTTTCCGAAGAGTGCGAGGGCTCTCGATCCCCGGGGGTAAGCAATCGGGAAAGGAAGGCGAGAGACAGGCGTGGGTGAGTCGAGGCCTGCTGGTCAAACTAAAGGGCAAGAGGGAAGCGATCGTGCCCCTGTACTCGGCCCTGGTGAGGCCGCACCTCGAATGCTGTGTTCCGTTTTGGGCCCCTCACTACAAGAAGGACACTGAGGTGCTGGAGCGTGCCCAGAGAAGGGCCGTGAAGCTGGTGAGGGGTCTGGAGCACGAGCCTCACGAGGAGCGGCTGAGGGAGCTGGGGTTGTTCAGTCTGGAGAAGAGGAGGCTGAGGGGAGACCTTATCGCTCTCTACAACTGCCTGAAAAGGGGGTTGTGGTGAGGTGGGTGGTGGTCTCTTCTCCCAAGCGACAAGCGGTAGGACGAGAGGAAACGGCCTCGAGTTGCATCAGCAACGCCGGTAGCCCCTCTGGGATGACCTATTTAAGAAGGGCTAAAAAATGCTGCGCAGAAGCTGTGATAGAGAAAACGTCAGTGTGAAACAGCCCTGGAGACGGTGTGTAGCTATGTGGTTTGGTTTGTGTTGTGTCCCTGTCCACCCCCGCCCCATCGTTCGTTGTCCTGGCTCCCTGTCCCTGTTGTTTCATTCCTCCCTCCCTGCCCTGTTCTTTGTTGCTTTTTTGTCTTTCTTTCTCTTTCTCTCTCTCTCTCTGTCCGGCTCCCTGTCCCTCTTCTTTTTTCCTCCCTCTCTGTCATGCTGCCCATCGCGGGTTTTTTTCTGCATCTCCGTCCTGCTCCCCGTCCTTCTTTGTCAGTCCCTGTCCCGCTCCCTCTCCCTCTTTCTGCTGCCTCTCTTCCTGTCTGCCTGCCGCTTCTTTCTCCATCTCTGTTGGGCTCCCTGTCTTTCTGTCGCTGGCCCAGTCCCTGCCTCACGCTTTCTCGCTACACCCCCGCTGCCCAGCCGGCTGCCGCTTTTCTCACGCCACCCTCCCCCGGCTTCTAGCGTCCCGCACCCCGCTGCTCCTCTTCGGCGGCCTTCACCTCTGCCCAGGAGCCGGTAGACCGACTGACGGTCTCTTCCCTGCCGGGTGATGAGTGTGGCTCCCGAAACGACTGCCGAGGTGTCCCAGGGCAGGGGGAGCGGTGGGGGCCCGGAGCAGACTGGCTCCCGGGACTGGGTATGTGTGTGACCGGATAAACCCTCGCCATCTCCTTTGCACTCCGGGCTGCCTTTGCACTCCCTTTGCACTGGCTGAGGGCCTGCGACAGAGCCCCGGGGACGAGGTGACATGCCGTGAGGGTGGGGCCGTGGCCCCTGTTCCCGCTGGGCTCCTTCCGGCTGGGGGCTGGGGGCTGGGGCTGCTGGTGCCCCAGGTGGGGCCAGTGAGGCTGCTGGTGCCCCAGGTGGGGCCAGTGAGGCTGCTGGTGATGGCCCCTCCCTGTAAAGGGGCTGCTGGGGAGGGGCTGCCGCCGGTGCTGCCCTGCCCCGGGTGGCCGTGGCGGGGTCGGTGTGAGCCGCAGGAGGAGCGGAGCGGAGCGGTCGCCGAGCGTGGCCAGGCTGCGGCTGCGGCGCGGGAGAAAAGGTGAGCGGGGCAGGGCGTCCCTTTTGGACCCCGAACGTCCCGGGGGTGGGGGGGGCGCCTCTGCCGAGTGCCGGGGCGGGTGCGGGGGGTTCGCTGGGGGCCAGGGAGCCCCTGCGGAGGGAGGGGCACTGGGTCTGGTGGCGGGGCTGCGCAGTGGACCGGCGGTTCCCGGGGAAAGCCCCGAGGAAGGTGGCGGGGCCGGCGGGGGCCATGTCGGATGCAAGGGGAAGCGGCGGGGCCGCGGCGGCTGAAGGGGGGGGCGGGCCGCGCCGTGTCGGAGCCGGAGCCGGAGCCGGAGCCGGTTGCCGCGCCGTGCCGGAGCCGGGGCGGCTGGGGGGGCCGCGCCGTGCCGGAGCCGGATCCGTATCCGGGGGGGCCGCGCCGTGCCGGAGCCGGGGCAGCCCGGAGCGGCGCTGGCGAGCGCGGGGCTGCGCTCGCGTCTCGGCGGGTCTTCCGCGTGCGGCGGAGGGCGGGTACGGTGTCCCTGCAGGGTCAGAAAGCATGGCGGGCTGCCTGTGGCGGCACGCCGGAAGCAGCGCGTCGGCTGGGGTGCTTCGCGGAGCACGCCGGGAGGCGTAGTCTTCCGGCAGGGGGCTGCCGGGCGGCCATGCTGTGTTTGCCAGTGCATGCCGGGAGGTGTAGTTTTTGCGGACTCGGCTGCCGGGCAGCCGCGCTGCTCTCGGGCGCGTGCCGGGAGACGCAGTCCTTGCTACCGGCGGGGCCCCCGCTGCGCGGCGCGAGGTGTCGTTTTTGTTGCCGCTTTCGTGTGGTTTTCTGCCGGCTTCCAGCGGTGCCCGCTTCCCGGCAAGCGGCACCGCGGCTTGGGCGCCGCGCATGCGCGGAGGGTGCTGCTGTGCTCCACGTTGCCGTCCGCCGCTACGGGCGACGCGATGCCGCGGTGCCTGCGGGGTGATGCCCCCGCGCCCGTTGCTGCCCCCCGGTAAGGAAACGCCGCCGCCCGAGGTGCGCGGTGCCGGTGGGCGCTCGGGGCGCCAAGCAGGGTCCTGCAGCGGCGGCACTGCAGCCCGGCGTTGGCGCATCAGCAGTGGCCCCTCCGGCGCATGCGTGGTGCCCGAGAGCAGCATGGCGGCGCGGCGGGTAAGGGCCGGGGCCGGGGTAAGGCATGGCGGCGCGGCGGGTAAGGGCCTGGCTGTGGGCAGGGGCTGCTGCGGCTGAAGCCGGAGAGGCTGGAGAAAGGTAAATAGGAAGAAATCGAGTGCCGTCCAGCTGGCAGCTGCCTCTCCCGCTGCAGGCAAGAGAGATCCTGCCTCTCCCCGTGCGGAAGGATCCCTCTTTGTAGTCCACGGGAGACCAGACCGCCGGTGTGCGCCGCAGGGTCTGTACGCGTCACCAAAAGCACGGTACGGCCGCGTAGCGCGTGAGTGAGCGAGGCTACGCGTCTAGGAAGCCTCGTCTCGTAAGCCACAAAGAGCGGCTGAACTGAAGAATCGGTGCAAGCATTTACTTTGACGTTTTGCGCGCTTCCGCTAAGGAAGCGTGTTGGGGGAAATAATCTGTGTAACAGCTTACAAAACTTACAAACTTACACCAACTTACAAAACATACTAGTATGAAACACCCCCTCAACGTCAGAAGATGTTCGGTTTCGGTAAGAGTTAGTAAATGGAGACTAAAAGCCTGCCGAGATGCTTCTTGTTGAAGAAGGTCTTTCAAAAGCACCTCTGAATATCAAAGGCAGGGAGCTCTATGAAAGGAGTCTTGAAGCAGGTGTAATTGGGAACATTTGACATTTAAACGGGCACTAAGCCAACTGGTTTGGGGGCCAAAAGCAGAAGCCGGTTTGGCTGGTTTTGCGGGTGGGTGGGTGGGTGGGAGGGCATTGGGGGCTGCAGAGGAAAGCAGGGGGTGGACAAGGTGCGTGGGCCCTCCCTGGAGGTGGGGGTCTGGTAGTGTCGGAGCCTGAAGTTCGGCAGGCTGGCGTGCACCAGGCTGAACTCAATGTTTGAGGTGGTCTCGGGCGGGAAGGGTGCTTTTCAGACCCCGCACGCCCTCTTTGAGTCCAGCTCTTCTTTGTACGCCGCTTAGTATAGTTATTCGCTAATGAATGATACAAACTAATTAATATTTATACAACGTACAAGGATGGTGTTTAAGAATGTTTTCCTTTCAGGTAAAAGAATGGACTTTCATCTACGATAGATTAAGAGCTGCGCGTTATCTTCTTTAGGGTCGAGTCTTTCTCTTCTGTTTGTTCGTGCCGATTTTATGGGCAAGTTGGAAATAGCCTTTTATTTTTATATGCATAACTAAATTTTCAGTAACACGTGGTGTCAGTATAGTTAACTTCTGAGCACCTAGATGCCAGTAGAAATGTCATGAATTAAACATGATGGAAACTGATACTTAAGCTCGATTTTTTTTTTTTTTTTTTTTTTTTTTTCCTCCTTTTTTGAAATTTGGTTTTTTCCCCCCACTATAGAGTGTTGATGGCATGCTGTCCCGTGGCTCAATCCTCATTCTATTCAGTGGAGTCTTCAATCTAGGACTTCTCAGTTAAGAAGTTTGTCCTTCCGAAAAAGGACTAGTCTCTCATAGGATTGAGGTATAGACTTGGAGAGTCGCTTAAGTACGTGATCAGAATTAAAGCCAAATTTCACTTAATGTTGCTGCTGTTCATTCATTAATTTCCCCACTACTCCCTCATGGTTGGGAGCTGTGAATCGTAATTTTTTTTCAGTCTCTTAACACATTTTGTTTCCCTCCCCCCAAGATAGGCTATGCTTAAAAGCTAATTAGTTTCCTCAGCGAGGCATAGGTCAGTAAGATGGAGTTATGTTCATTAAAACCATAAAGATGACACCGGTCTTAGAGATTTGGACTATTTCTGAACACGTATTCGTTGCGTGCAAAGGTCATCGGGATACAGACCATCTGCGCTTCATGCTCTGACAAGACAGTATGCTGGGAATGAGCACCGACAGAAAACAAAGCAACCAACCGCAAGGTCGTGGTTTCGTTTTGTTGTTGGTTGGTTGGGGTTTTGTGGGTCTTTTTAAGAGCGCGGTGTTGACTGGTGCCAGCCTGCAGAGCTCTTTTGCTGCCTGATCTCTCCTTTACTTCTCTTTCGCTCCTCTTTCGTGGCTGTAATTTTCGTTTGGATCATTTTAGAAGAGCGATTAAGTTACTTGCCTGTGTAAATGTGCTGGTGCTACCAGGAAGGTAAATGCTTGAACCGGTAGTGGGTAACTTGGCTACAGGCAGAATTTCTGAAGGAAGAACGACGACGACGGGAAGCAAAGAGCGAGTTACCAGCAACTTGCGCCTGTCGGACACCTCAAAGGTTTATTGCCCAGTGTTGTTTGGCAGTATGTTCCAAGTGGCTATTTTTGGTAAGCCTAAACTTTCTGGGAATTCAGGGTTGTGCGTGGAAAAACACGTGCTTCTGTCTGTGTCCCGCTATGTAAATCGCGTCAGTCAATGGGATGTCCAGTGGCAGGGCTGTTCTTCCGTACTCTCGATATTGCTCTAGTGGCGTTGTGATATTTAGACCTAAGAGATGGGTTTAGGAATGGGAGGAGAATGCCTGTTTTCTGTAAGGGCTGTGAATGCTGGCCCTTTCCTCTGTCTGCTGCTTTCCTGTGCACGAGATGAAGCTGTTTTATTTTTCTCCCTTGTTCCTGGCCTAAATGTTGCTGCGGCTGTCGCTGCTGCGGGCTTGCAATTTGTGTTACTGCGTGTTTGTACAGTTCTCGTTGCGGATCGTTTCTGCGGTGGCGAAATGTCAAGATGCGGTTTTCGGTTTAAAGGTTCAGAAAGCGTCATCGGCGACTCCCGGCGTAGGTGCAACTAATCCGGCGCGTGCAGCTGCGCTCGCAGGAATGCTCAGCGGCTCCTCGTGAAAACAGCGAGGTGTGTGGACATCCACAGGGTCGTGCTCTGGGTCTTTGTATTTTTGCTGTGGGACGACGGAATAGAGCGTGTGCCTTTAGATCTAAGGACAGTCAAAAGCTGGGAGGGACCCTAAGCAGGTTTGGTGGCACAAGCGCAGCTTTGAAAAGATCGTGACCGTTTGGAGAAACGGCCGGGACAAAATCATTCCTTTTTTTCAACGAGGCGGCTGACAAGGACAGCTGTGTTGCTGTACTCTTTTAGCAAAAATATTCCGCTTGGGATGTATAAGGTGAGGAAGTCTTCGCTATGCCGTGGAAGGACAAGACAGATGGAAAGAATCCACAGCGGTCTGCAAGTACAAGGTACGTCTACGACGTGTGTCCGCGTTGTTCCTAAGGTATTTGTAGTATGCGCTTTAAGGTTGACGTTAAGAAAGTACCAACTCTCCTCCTATAGTTTTTGCGTTAAAAGTTTTAACGCGAGTACTAACAAGAAGGTCCGTTCTGGAGCGTATTACGCCTATGCAAAGCTTGCTTCCCTCCCTTTATTTTCTCTTGCTGAAAGCGTAATCGTCTGTTTCTGTGCGCTTACTATGAAATGATAACCGTGAAAATAATTTTGTACCAAAAGAGGAAAGAAGCTGTTCGTAAGAGTTCAGATGTTTGGAGGAGACGGACTTTGTTTTAATGATAAAAGCTTTAGGCTTTTTCAGTCAGTAAGTTTTTAAAGTATCTTGTAGTAGTACTCGTAAACCTTACTGAGATGCGGGCATCTGTACTAAAAGCGGTCGAGGTCAAAGAGGAGACGCGGACAAATCGGCGTCGCTTCCGTGGGTTTTCCAGGCTTTCCCAAGAAGCATTAGCAGCCTTGCAACTGGTGACGTCGAGTCCTGATGCGCTTTTGGTGAGTTACTGCTTCAGTGACGTCCTTTTTCCTTCGCCTACGGCGTGTAATTTCTTTGCTTCGGTCGGAAAGAGATTTTCCGGCATCGAAATCTTTCTCGTTCAAAGAAGTTGCATTTTATGAACTTCCTCTCGGAGCGGAACTTCAGAGGTGGTGTGCTTGGCAGTAGAAGTCATCAGCAACAAGACTTTTCACTCTCTTCCAAAAAAAAAAAAACCCCCCAAAAAAAACCAAACCAAAACCCCCCAAAAAAGGTCCATTTTCTTCCAGAGACCCGAGCGTAGTAGCGCGGCTTCCAAAAGTTGATGGCGTCGCTGGTCTGCAGGTTCTCAGTTGTAACAGTCGAGATACCATAAAAACGTGTTCCTCCGCATGCTTCGGTGCAGCCAAAAGCATTGGCAAATTCGCCAGTCCTTTTCGGTAGCCTTATGTATTGAAGCACTGGGGATTTAATTTTTCCTTTTCAAAAGCGAAACTGTATGGGTGACTTCTTATCTCGCCGATTTTTCTGTCATCAGTGAAACTTTTTTTTTTTTAAAAAAAGTTACAATTGTATCGTTTAAAAACGGACTTGGATTGTTTAAACTGTAAGTGCCAAATAGCTGTAGCATACGATTGACTAGGTGTATTTAAGCAGGTAGGTGTTTGTTCTAAATCTTTAAAAAGAGAGGCCGTAGAAGGTTACGGGGCTCTTTGCCAGTATTTTGACGGAGCGCTCTGAAGCACTTGGCGTCCGTCTCGCTTTCAGTGGCGCGTTTCCCTGGCAGTTCAGTAGCGTCTCTCGGGCAGTGCAGCTGGCCGGATGTCCCTCCTAATTGCGTGACGCACAGAGAACAAAGCCCTAGTCAAACTGTGTGCATTTTGCGGCTAGACAGTTTAATGGTATCAATTCACAGCGATGCGAGACAAATTAAAAGTATTTGATTTTCCTTTTGCATTGCAGTATACGTATTTTTCCTGGACGGATGTAGACATCCACACACCTTCTGTTATCAAGTGAATTACTGAAATTTATTCTTTTTATTTTCCTCTTTTTGAAGTTTTACCCTTCACTTCCAATTTTATGGGCCGAGCAAGCGGGATGTGCAGCAGCAGGGCAAGGGCAAGGGCCGGGGACGTTTGTGGTCCAGGGCAGCCCGTCCCGGCACTGGAACGGAGGTGGAGCATCGCAGAGCAGAGCCCGAGCAAAAGACGTGGCACCATCCTCTGGCACGCTCCGTGGGGCAGCTGCCGGCCTGGGGGACGGGGTCCGAGGGGACTGCAACCCTTTGGGGGGGCCACCCCCCCCTTTGTTTGTCTAGCAGAGCCCCCCTTGTGGGGGGGCATGTACATACGTGAATGACATTATTAAAGGAATGAGCTGCTGGTTGGGGCAGTTTCCCTTGTTTTGTGTCTTTTTTTTTTTGGGGGGGGGGGGGTGTTTGTGAATAAAAAGGGTGGGGTTGGAGGGGTCTGGGGGGTGTGATGGGGTGCCCCAAATGACACCAGAGGCAGGGGGGGGGTCGGTGGATGTGATGATGCTGTGGAGGAGCAGGTGAGTGGGGGTTGGTGGGTCATAGGGGGGTCCTGCCAAAAAAGGGGGGTCCCAGCCCAAAAATGCCTGAAAATTCATGGGGTTGAGTGGAGAGGGGAAAAAAAAAAAATTTAAAAACTCTAAATATGGGTGTGAGGCATTGAAATAGAGAAAAGTCTCGGTTTTGTAGTTACTAAAAAAAAATGCTCATTTAATATATATATAAAAGGATTTAAAAATAAAACCCTCTATCTACTATATTATAAAAGGGAATTTGGAATATAGAAAATTCTAAATAGAGAGAGATAGGGTTTTAAAATACTAAATAACTCGTGTATGTAGAAATTAAATAAAGGACCTTAAAATGCTAAAAAAAAAAAAAAAGACATGCTTGACAATACAGAGGTGTTTAAAATAGAAAAGAGCTCTGAACAGAGCTGGCTGCACTTGCTACGCGTTACCTGGTAAGTCTAAAGAGGCAGAAGCGTAAACGGAGATCTGAGTGTACAGCTGCGTAACCAGATACAAGTGTAAATAGCGAGGTCTGCAAAGATACTCGGGTGTCGAAATACCCAAGTCCAAACTTGCGTGGTCTAAGCAGGTAAGTGTTAGCAGGTGTCTGAATAGGTACTGCCGTGTAGTGTCAAGAGGCAGGGTCTAAACGGAGCTCTGTTATCTCTACTTACCCTTTTGTCAGTCTGAACGTGTTGTAGAGAAGTGTAAATAGTTCTCTGTGTCAAGACCTGTATCTCTAAAGGGATACCCCAGTGGCAATAGATGCTGTACACAACATCAGCACATTCCGTAGGTGGGGGCTGTGTGTCAACAGCTCCGTGAGTGTCAACGTCTGTGATGCACCAGACTCTTAAAAGGGGCCGTGCGCGCGGGTGGGGGGACGGGACGGGACCTGCCCTCATGGCGTGAAAATACCCCAATCCCCTGATTGTGAGTTTGCCATGGGGAGAAAAGGGAAAAAAAAAAAAAAAAAAAAAAAAAAAAAAAAAAAAAAGGAAATAATTTTGGGGCAAAAAGGGCTTAACTTCGGGCCCCAGGGAAAGCCACCGCGCATGCGCGGCCCCCGGGCTGCAGTACCGGGCTTTGGTCACAGGGCGGCAGCACTGAGCGCGGCCAAAAGGCGGCCACTGCGCATGCGCAGGACTCGGCGTGCAGTACCAGGGTTTGGTCACACGGTGGCAGCAGCGAGCGTGGCGAAAACCCCGCCACTGCGCATGCGCGGGCCAGGCTGCAGTACCGGACGTTGGTCACAGGGTGGCGGCAGCGAGCTCGGAGAACACCCCGCCACTGCGCATGCGCGGCGTCCGACTGCAGTACCGCCTTCTGGTCACAGGGTGGCAGCAGCGAGGGGCGGCAAAAGCCCGCCCACTGCGCATGCGCGGCGCCCAGCCTGCAGTACCGGGCTTTGGTCACAGGGCGGCAGCACTGAGCGCAGCAAAAAAGCGGCCACTGCGCATGCGGAGCACTCGGGCTGCAGTACCGCATTTTGGCCACAGGGTGGCAGCAGCGAGAGCAGTCAGAAAGGACGCACTGCGCATGCGCGACGCTCGGGCTGCAGTACCGCGCGTTGGTCACAGGGTGGCGGCAGCGAGCGCTGTAAAAAAAAACCCAGCCACTGCGCATGCGCGGAGCCCGTCTGCAGTACCGGACTTTGGTCACATGAGAGAAGCAGCGAGCGCGGCAAAAAAAGCAACACTGCGCATTGCGGATCGCTCGGACTGCAGTACCCGCACCACTATCACCAGGTGGCAGCAGAGAGCGACGAGAAGCAGCCACCGCGCATGCGCTACATCCGGGAAGCCCGGGGAAGGGGGCAGTGTACCGGCACCGAGCCCCGAAGCACAGTCGCCCTCGGGACTTCTATGCCTTAATGAATAAAGACTCGCCGTGTCCTTTGCAGTCCCGGCTGTGGCTGTAGGGCTGTGCACTTGGAGAGCGGCTGTCACAGAGTCCAGGGGAGGAGGTGATAGAGTGGCTGTAAGGGGCTGCGGCTGCAGCTGCGGGCTGGGGGAGCCCCAGGTGGGGCCAGTGGGGCTGCTGGTGATGGCCCCCTTCCCTGTAAAGGGGCTGCTGGGGAGGGGCTGCCGCCGGTGCTGCCCTGCCCCGGGTGGCCGTGGCGGGGTCGGTGTGAGCCGCGGGAGGAGCAGAGCGGTGGCCGAGCGTGGCCAGGCTGCGGCTGCGGCGCGGGAGAAAAGGTGAGCGGGGCAGGGCGTCCCTTTTGGACCCCCGAACGTCCCAGGCGGTGGTGGCCCCGGGGGTGGGGGGGCCGTGCGGGGGTGTCTCCTGCTTGCCGCTGCCCGGGGTGGCAGGACGGGAGGCTTCGAACCGGCCGCTGCGCGGCAGGCTCCCGCTCAGCTGGAGGCGGGCGGGGTCCGGGCAGCCCCCGGGAGCCAGCCGAGAGCTGGCAGAGGGGAAGAGGGGAAGGAGGCGGACGGCCGCCCAGGCGCAGCCCCCCGGCTGTCCCCCCCAACTCGCCAGACCTGTCCCCGAGCCTCCCCCCGGCCCCGCAGCTGCCCCCCCGTGCAGCTGCCCCCCAGCTCCGGCACCTCCCGTGAGGCCTGTCCCGTAGCCCCAGGCCGCTCCCGAGCCCTGTCCTGGTGGCGGCAAGCTGGCCCTCGAATGTGCTTGATTCTTCCTTAACGCGGGTGCCGTTAGCAGCCGTGCAGGGAAGGAGCAGCATCTCCAGAAGTCACAGAATCGCAGGCTCATTTAGCTTGGAAAAGACCTTTAAGATCATCAAGTCCAACTGTTAACCCAACCCTGCTAAGTCCACTGCTAAACCGTGTCACAAAGCAACTTCATCCACATGTCTTTTAAAAACCTCCAGGGATGAGGACTCAACCACCTCCCTGGGCAGCCTGTTGCAGTGTCCAAACAACCCTTTCGGTGAAGAAATTTTTCCTAATATCCAGCCTAAACTTCCCCTGATGCGACCTGTGGTGTTTCCTCTTGTCCTATCACTTGTCACTTGGGAGAAGTCCCTGCGGAAGGAGGGGGCTCCGTCCGGGCAGGGAGCTACAGTAATAACTGTCGCTGCTGCTTCTTTCCCTCTCCCAGAGGCTGTGCTGAGGGCATGGTTGTCTGTTCCTCCCCTAGGGGATGCTGTTGACTGTGCCCGCCTCAGGCTTGCGTGGGTTGTCTCTGCCCGGCCTCGCTCCTCCTCGCGGTGTCGGGGTGAAATGGGACAGGCGGAGCGCTTACTGGCTGTGGGCAGGAGCTGCCGCGGCTGAAGCTGGAGAGGCTGGAGAACGGTAAATAGGAAGAAATCGAAGGCCCGTCTGGCTGGCAGCTGCCTCTCCCGCTGCAGGCAAGAGAGACCCTGCCTCTCCCCATGCGGAAGGATCCCTCTTTGTAGTCCACAGGAGGCCAGACCGCCTGTGTGCACCGCGGGGTCTGTATGCATCACCAAAAGCGCGGTACGGCCGTGTGGTGCGCGAGCACGGCTACGCGTCTAGGAAGCCCTGTCTCGTAAGAGCTGCGAGATGCCCACATATTCTCTTAGGTGGAGCACAGCCAAGCGACCGGAGTTACAGGAGAAGGAGGAGAGAAGGAGAAGGAAGCGTCTGAACGGTCCAAGTCTCCCGGCAGCGCCTAGAGCGAGAGCTGCGGTGAGTCCCGGGTCCTCGGGGCCCTGTGGCCCCTCTTCTGTGTCCCAGTCCCTCTCTTTCCTGTGCTGCTGTGATTTTTTTTTTTTCTTTTTTCCCTGCTTCCCTGTACCTCTTCTCTCTCTTTTTCTGTCCTGCTCCTTCTTCCTCTCTCTTGCTCTGCCGCTCCCTTTTCTTTTTCTCTCTGCGCTTTTGCCCTGCTCCCTCTCCCTCTTTTTTTCATCCTCTGTCGTCTCTGTCCTGCAGCCTAGCGCTGTCGTTTCTTTTTCCATCCCTTTGTCCTGATCTGCGTCTGCCTCTTTTTTTTCTCCCCAGAATTTCTCTGGCTTGCTCCCTGGCCTTCTTTTCCTCTCTGCACCCGTATGTGCCATTCCATGTCCCTGCCCTCGTATCTTTCGCCCTCTTTCCTTTTCTTTCTCAATTTGTCTTGCTTGCTGTCACTGTTTTTTTCTTATTCTGCATCTTGCTGTCCCTGTCCTCCTTCCTGTTCATCTCTTACTCTCTCTGACCCTTTGGGCTGCTCCCTAGTCCTCTTACTTACTGCTTCGCTTCTCTGTCCCGCTCGCTGTCCCTGTTTTTTCTCTCGTTCCATTTCTCTGCCATTCTCTCTGTGGCTCTCGTGGGCTCTCTATCCCGCGTCCTGCTCCCTGTCCCTCTCCCTTCCGCGGTATCCCACTTCCTGGCTCCCTGTCCCTCACCTGTTTTTGATATCTCTCTGTCCTTCCCCCTGTCTTTCCTTGTCCCTCTGGCCTGCTACTGTTGGGGATTTTGTGCGGTTTTTTTGCTTTTCTTTCTCAATCTCTCTGCCTTGGTCCTGTCACTCTCCTTCTCTCTCTATCTCTAAAGTTTTTTTTCTCCACCTCTGCCCCGCTCCCTGTCTCTCTTCTCTTATTCTGTCCGTCCTCCGTCCTCCCCCTGACTTCCTGCCCGTGTTATCTCCGTACCGCTGCCTATCTCGTCGTTCCTCGCTGTGTCCCCCTGTCCAGCTCGCTGTCCCGTTATTCCCCTCTGTCCTGCTCCCGGGCCTTTGTTCTCATTCTGCGGTCCGTCAGACCACCTTCAATAACGGCACGCTCTCCGCGGCAGCAGGAGAGCTGCTGGCGTCGGGTGGGATTTGCCTTTCTCAGAGTGGGAAGAGGGTCTTTGCTCGTGGGCTAGCGGGGCTCGTTGGCAGACCTACCTTCAAACTAGGCTTGAGGCGGGGGGAGGGATTTAATGTCAGGCTTGCTCGGGACAAGCTGTGGGACGACGCGCCAAGGCTAGAGGGAGGGGCTGCTAGCGAGGGCCCTCAGCCGGTTGCTCTGGGACGTGCCGGGTACACTGGAGCGCGCTTGAAGTCTTACGGAGGTGAGCCGGGGGCTCCTCGGGTAGTAGGAGCCAACAGGGAAACACGGGTGGAGTACCTGAAGGGAGTTAAGGGGCGTTCCTCCGAGAAGGCGACACGGCCGACAGCCCAGCTGAAGTGCCTCTACCCCGATGCGCGCAGCACGGGCGGCAAACGGGAGGAGCCGCCAGCCACCGCGCCGCTAGAAAGCTACGACCTCGTGGCCGTTACTGAAACTTGGCGGGACGAATCCCGTGACTGGAGCGCTGCTGTCGATGGCCGCCGGCTGTTCAGAAGGGGCAGGCGAGGAAAGAGGGGCGGAGGGGTTGCCCTCCGCGTCAAGAAATGGATCGACTGTGAAGAGCTGTCTCTGACTAAGAGCCCCGAGCAGGGTGAAAGCTTAGGGGTAAGAATGAGAGACTGAGGGGACACAGGGAGCCTCGTCGCTGGTGTTTCCTACAGGCGAGCCCTTCTCGCTCCGGCTGCGGGAGGAGGCGTCGCGCTCGCGGGCTCTCGCCCCGCCGGGGGACTTCAGCCACCCCGACATCTGCTGGAAGAGTTACACGGCGAGCTGTAGGCAACGCCGGAGACTCCTGGAGCGCGCGGAGGACAACTTCTTAAGCCAGGTAACAGACGGCCCTACCAGAGGGGACGCGCGAGGCTGGGCCTGAGGGTCACCAGCGCGAACGAGGTAGTCAGCGATGTCACGGTGGGAGGCAGCCTGGGCTGCAGCGATCGTGCACTGGTGGAGTTCTCGGTCCTGAGGGATGTGGGACAGGCGAGGAGTGAAGTCGGGACCCTGCACTGTAGGAAAGCAAACTTCCAGCTGTTCAAGCAGTTAGTCAATAGGATCCTCTGGGCAACTGCCCACGGGGACGAGGGAGCGGAACAGGGCTGGCGGATCTGTAAGGACGCTTTCCGAAGAGTGCGAGGGCTCTCGATCCCCGGGGGTAAGCAATCGGGAAAGGAAGGCGAGAGACAGGCGTGGGTGAGTCGAGGCCTGCTGGTCAAACTAAAGGGCAAGAGGGAAGCGATCGTGCCCCTGTACTCGGCCCTGGTGAGGCCGCACCTCGAATGCTGTGTTCCGTTTTGGGCCCCTCACTACAAGAAGGACACTGAGGTGCTGGAGCGTGCCCAGAGAAGGGCCGTGAAGCTGGTGAGGGGTCTGGAGCACGAGCCTCACGAGGAGCGGCTGAGGGAGCTGGGGTTGTTCAGTCTGGAGAAGAGGAGGCTGAGGGGAGACCTTATCGCTCTCTACAACTGCCTGAAAAGGGGGTTGTGGTGAGGTGGGTGGTGGTCTCTTCTCCCAAGCGACAAGCGGTAGGACGAGAGGAAACGGCCTCGAGTTGCATCAGCAACGCCGGTAGCCCCTCTGGGATGACCTATTTAAGAAGGGCTAAAAAATGCTGCGCAGAAGCTGTGATAGAGAAAACGTCAGTGTGAAACAGCCCTGGAGACGGTGTGTAGCTATGTGGTTTGGTTTGTGTTGTGTCCCTGTCCACCCCCGCCCCATCGTTCGTTGTCCTGGCTCCCTGTCCCTGTTGTTTCATTCCTCCCTCCCTGCCCTGTTCTTTGTTGCTTTTTTGTCTTTCTTTCTCTTTCTCTCTCTCTCTCTGTCCGGCTCCCTGTCCCTCTTCTTTTTTCCTCCCTCTCTGTCATGCTGCCCATCGCGGGTTTTTTTCTGCATCTCCGTCCTGCTCCCCGTCCTTCTTTGTCAGTCCCTGTCCCGCTCCCTCTCCCTCTTTCTGCTGCCTCTCTTCCTGTCTGCCTGCCGCTTCTTTCTCCATCTCTGTTGGGCTCCCTGTCTTTCTGTCGCTGGCCCAGTCCCTGCCTCACGCTTTCTCGCTACACCCCCGCTGCCCAGCCGGCTGCCGCTTTTCTCACGCCACCCTCCCCCGGCTTCTAGCGTCCCGCACCCCGCTGCTCCTCTTCGGCGGCCTTCACCTCTGCCCAGGAGCCGGTAGACCGACTGACGGTCTCTTCCCTGCCGGGTGATGAGTGTGGCTCCCGAAACGACTGCCGAGGTGTCCCAGGGCAGGGGGAGCGGTGGGGGCCCGGAGCAGACTGGCTCCCGGGACTGGGTATGTGTGTGACCGGATAAACCCTCGCCATCTCCTTTGCACTCCGGGCTGCCTTTGCACTCCCTTTGCACTGGCTGAGGGCCTGCGACAGAGCCCCGGGGACGAGGTGACATGCCGTGAGGGTGGGGCCGTGGCCCCTGTTCCCGCTGGGCTCCTTCCGACTGGGGGCTGGGGGCTGGGGGCTGGGGCTGCTGGTGCCCCAGGTGGGGCCAGTGAGGCTGCTGGTGCCCCAGGTGGGGCCAGTGAGGCTGCTGGTGATGGCCCCTCCCTGTAAAGGGGCTGCTGGGGAGGGGCTGCCGCCGGTGCTGCCCTGCCCCGGGTGGCCGTGGCGGGGTCGGTGTGAGCCGCAGGAGGAGCGGAGCGGAGCGGTCGCCGAGCGTGGCCAGGCTGCGGCTGCGGCGCGGGAGAAAAGGTGAGCGGGGCAGGGCGTCCCTTTTGGACCCCGAACGTCCCGGGGGTGGGGGGGGCGCCTCTGCCGAGTGCCGGGGCGGGTGCGGGGGGTTCGCTGGGGGCCAGGGAGCCCCTGCGGAGGGAGGGGCACTGGGTCTGGTGGCGGGGCTGCGCAGTGGACCGGCGGTTCCCGGGGAAAGCCCCGAGGAAGGTGGCGGGGCCGGCGGGGGCCATGTCGGATGCAAGGGGAAGCGGCGGGGCCGCGGCGGCTGAAGGGGGGGGCGGGCCGCGCCGTGTCGGAGCCGGAGCCGGAGCCGGAGCCGGTTGCCGCGCCGTGCCGGAGCCGGGGCGGCTGGGGGGGCCGCGCCGTGCCGTGCCGGAGCCGGATCCGTATCCGGGGGGGCCGCGCCGTGCCGGAGCCGGGGCAGCCCGGAGCGGCGCTGGCGAGCGCGGGGCTGCGCTCGCGTCTCGGCGGGTCTTCCGCGTGCGGCGGAGGGCGGGTACGGTGTCCCTGCAGGGTCAGAAAGCATGGCGGGCTGCCTGTGGCGGCACGCCGGAAGCAGCGCGTCGGCTGGGGTGCTTCGCGGAGCACGCCGGGAGGCGTAGTCTTCCGGCAGGGGGCTGCCGGGCGGCCATGCTGTGTTTGCCAGTGCATGCCGGGAGGTGTAGTTTTTGCGGACTCGGCTGCCGGGCAGCCGCGCTGCTCTCGGGCGCGTGCCGGGAGACGCAGTCCTTGCTACCGGCGGGGCCCCCGCTGCGCGGCGCGAGGTGTCGTTTTTGTTGCCGCTTTCGTGTGGTTTTCTGCCGGCTTCCAGCGGTGCCCGCTTCCCGGCAAGCGGCACCGCGGCTTGGGCGCCGCGCATGCGCGGAGGGTGCTGCTGTGCTCCACGTTGCCGTCCGCCGCTACGGGCGACGCGATGCCGCGGTGCCTGCGGGGTGATGCCCCCGCGCCCGTTGCTGCCCCCCGGTAAGGAAACGCCGCCGCCCGAGGTGCGCGGTGCCGGTGGGCGCTCGGGGCGCCAAGCAGGGTCCTGCAGCGGCGGCACTGCAGCCCGGCGTTGGCGCATCAGCAGTGGCCCCTCCGGCGCATGCGTGGTGCCCGAGAGCAGCATGGCGGCGCGGCGGGTAAGGGCCGGGGCCGGGGTAAGGCATGGCGGCGCGGCGGGTAAGGGCCTGGCTGTGGGCAGGGGCTGCTGCGGCTGAAGCCGGAGAGGCTGGAGAAAGGTAAATAGGAAGAAATCGAGTGCCGTCCAGCTGGCAGCTGCCTCTCCCGCTGCAGGCAAGAGAGATCCTGCCTCTCCCCGTGCGGAAGGATCCCTCTTTGTAGTCCACGGGAGACCAGACCGCCGGTGTGCGCCGCAGGGTCTGTACGCGTCACCAAAAGCACGGTACGGCCGCGTAGCGCGTGAGTGAGCGAGGCTACGCGTCTAGGAAGCCTCGTCTCGTAAGCCACAAAGAGCGGCTGAACTGAAGAATCGGTGCAAGCATTTACTTTGACGTTTTGCGCGCTTCCGCTAAGGAAGCGTGTTGGGGGAAATAATCTGTGTAACAGCTTACAAAACTTACAAACTTACACCAACTTACAAAACATACTAGTATGAAACACCCCCTCAACGTCAGAAGATGTTCGGTTTCGGTAAGAGTTAGTAAATGGAGACTAAAAGCCTGCCGAGATGCTTCTTGTTGAAGAAGGTCTTTCAAAAGCACCTCTGAATATCAAAGGCAGGGAGCTCTATGAAAGGAGTCTTGAAGCAGGTGTAATTGGGAACATTTGACATTTAAACGGGCACTAAGCCAACTGGTTTGGGGGCCAAAAGCAGAAGCCGGTTTGGCTGGTTTTGCGGGTGGGTGGGTGGGTGGGAGGGCATTGGGGGCTGCAGAGGAAAGCAGGGGGTGGACAAGGTGCGTGGGCCCTCCCTGGAGGTGGGGGTCTGGTAGTGTCGGAGCCTGAAGTTCGGCAGGCTGGCGTGCACCA